>NW_006922235.1:56780-94288 GCF_000298275.1 Orycteropus afer afer
ATTTACTGCCTCATAAACCCAAGAAGGGGTCACTATGAGTCAAAATCAAATAGATGAAAGTGAGTTTGTTTTCTTTTTCTTTTTTTGGTTTATATGGTATCTATTTTTATAGACTGTAAACTAAAGGCCTAAAATGTGTGCAAGAATGTGCTAAGGGAGAAATAGTTAACTTATTCAATAAATGGATAAAATATAGTTGGATTTAATCTGGTTTCTGATACTTCCTGTTTATTTATTTATTTGGTGACAGCCAATAATTATTTTAGTTTTCAAGTTTCCCACCAACACAATGAAGAAAATATTATAACAAAATTTTTGTGGGTATCTGTTCAAGTGTTTTCAAATCTGTGGAGTATACTACAGATGTGAAGGATGAAAACAATGTCTAGAGCATAATTTGATTCCTAGGTATGCTTATGGTACTTTACTCACTAAACTTTAATAAGCAGAAGTACCTGGATGTTATGGAAAGGGTATGATATTACTGACCCATAAAGGAGTTTGAGTCAAAATCTGTTTATTATTCACTATATACCTTGGGGAAAACTCCAATTGTAAACCTAGGTTTCTCTGAATTAAAGACAATAATGCCTAACTCCCAATGCACAGATAATGGACATCCTGGACTTCATCTGCTCCTATGAGGTATAACTGCAAAAGTATCTGTTTTGGTTACATCTAGTGATGCTCTGACAGGAATATACCACAAATGGGATGGCTTGAACAAACAGGAGCTTATTCTCTAACAGTTTTGGAAGCTTTAAGCATGGGTTCAAAGTGTCAGGCTCTAGGGGCTGAGTGAAAGCTCCTCAACCTTGGGCTTTAGCTCTCCTTCTTGTTCCCGGCCCACTGAAGCTAGAGGCTGCTCTTCTCTCAGACAGCTGCTTGCTGCTAAGCTGAAAAACCCAAGGTTGACAAGTAGAAAAGCACAGTCCCAATATTACCAAACAAAACAGCAGACCATTGATTCAAGTCCATTTAAAGTCCCATGATCTGCAGAGCGTAACAGTCTGCTGAACAACGACTTGTTCACATGCAGGGTTCAAGCATACCATCAGCTAGAGACCATTCCCAAAGTCACTTCTTATATACAGGAAGCAGACCACATTCCAAATGCAGCTTACTCAGCTGCTTGTGGTAGATCCCACCATGGGGTTGATTGCCAGTCTCATCATGGGGAATAACTACAACCTGCCCAGCCACTCAACCAGGCCCAGCCAAGTTGATATACAACCTTAACTACCAAAGTATCTATACCTATATGATGATTTTAACACTTGTAGTTTAAAATTATATTATCCAAAGACTCATATATAAGCTGTGTTATTGAATTCCAAGTTATATATATAATATGAAATTCATATATATGTGTGTGCATCAAGATATGGAGGAAAATATGAGATTTCATATACCCCTCACCTAGCATAAAATATAAAACTATACAAATATAATAGAAGTTCCTTGAGTTCCATCCTCTGCCCCATATCCTTGTCCTTAGAAGGCAAATAATGTACTGAAATTGAAGCATTTCATTCCCACGTACTCCTTAATATGCATATTATTTTTTCATGTTTAAAATATACTGATTTCCAGGTATGATATACCTTTATTTTCAGAAGACACTTTATATGAGGGTTTCCATATTTTTTACATCTTAATTAAAATTCCTTTATTTACTCAACATTCTATTTGTGAGATTTACATATTGACACATGTATTTTCATTTTCACTGCATAAATATTTCAGATTTGAAAAATAATTCTTCTATTGAACTGTCCATGGTAATTTAAATCAGCAAGGTTCAATAGAATTTTCTGTAATGAGGCAAATGTTTTGCATCTGAGCTGTCCAATAGAGTAGTAGTTCTTAGCAACATATGGCTATTGAGAACTTCAAATGTAACTCATGCAATAGACTAACTGGTTTTATCTTATTTTAATAAATTTAAATTTAAATAGCTGCATGTAATTAGTAGCTATTCTATTGGACAGCACAGATGCAGATTGTTTCCAATTTTTCTTACATCAGAAAATACTGCCGTGACCATTCTTCTGTAATACTCTTATTTTCTCTGATATATATCAAAAACAAACATTGATGGACAATATGTCACTTCCTAAAACTGTATTCCAAAACCAAAAACCAAACTCACTGCCATCATTTGGCAAGGATCGTGAGGCTGCCACAGTACTGGGCAATGTTTTACTCTGCAGTGTATAGGGTGGCTCTGAGTCAGAGATGTCTCGATGGCATCTAACAACAGCAACATCAACATTGCCATTGAGTGGATTCTGACTCATAGTAACCCCATAGGATTTCCAAGGCTTTAATTTTTACAAAGTCACACTGCCTCATCTTTCTTCTGTGGACCAGCTACTGGGTTCTAATGACTAACCTTTTGGTAAGCTGCCAAATGTCTTAACCATTGAAACCACCAGAACTACTTATAACTATAATGTTGTTGTTGTTGTTATGTGCTGTCGAGTCAGACCCGACTCATAGCGACCCCTCCTTGGGTTTCCAGTATCACTATGGAAGTAGATTGCCCCATCTTCCTTCCAAGGAGTGGCCGGTGGGTTTGAACCACCAGCCTTCTGGTTAGCAGTCAAGTGACTTAGGCACTATGCTACCAGATCCTTATAACTATAATAGAATTTCTAAATTCTTTTCTAAAATTATTGTAAGAATTTATGCTCCCACAAGCCACATACGAAAATTCCTGTTTTCCTACATTCTACCTAACTCTCAAACTTTACAAAAATACCAAAATTGTGAGATTTAAAATATATCTTCTTATGATTTCTATTTCCATTTAATTGATTACAACAAAAGCCAATCAACTTTTAATATTATTATTTGACCATTCGTATTCCCATTTTTTTCTAAGAGCTACTCATATCATTTATTTTATTGATGAAAAAAAGTATATGCAGAAACCTTCAGTTAAGTGTTAGTCTCCCACTACATGTATAAGGATCTGAAGCAAAGTGTCACAGTGAGTTGTGCACTCATTGTTATAGCTATGCTATTTGTTACATAAGATTTTTCATTTTAGAAAATCGATACTCAGCTTTTCATACATAAACTAATTTAGTTTATTGTTACATTAGTCATGGCAAGGCACACGAGTAAGATCTCATAACATTCATTTAGAACCAGATAATCAGAATTAACAATTACAATTACTATGTTAATTCAAGGGTTAGAGTCCAAATCTTTAGACATCGGGCCTTTCTGTAAGAAAGCTTAACCACTGCTCAAACTGTAGTCCCTCCTAGCTAGGGTCCAAGGTCAGTGGCTGCTGATAGAATCTCACTTCCATCTCTGCCTTCTCTTAGTGAGTGAGCAGAGATTTAGCGTGCATATTTAGGTGTGGATTTGTCACCTTGGCTCCACATAACAAGGGCCAGTGTGACATCAAAGACTAGTATGTCTTTTTTCCAGGGTTAGAGTAGCTGAATGACAGTCTTTACTTTAAGGTTATAGATTAGGGAGATTGTTTAGAGATTGTTAATATTTTCTTGTGTCAAGTAATGCCAAGTCCAAGTGAAGTTAAAGTTGTTTATATTCTTTACATACTTCAAATGTTTCTATGTCTAAGTTCATAAATTTTCTAAATAACTAACTCTGACATACAGGTTTCTAATGACTTATAATTTATGTTAAAGAGACTTACAAAGGTAGGCACATTTCAATATTTAAGTTCATATTAGGACACTGGTGGCAAAAGAGAAGCCCCTGGAGGCATTGTGGTTAAGCACTAAGCTGCTTCAAAGGTCATCGGTTTGAATTCACCACCCTCCATGACAGAAAGGTGTGGCAGTCTGTTTCCATAAAGATTATAGCCTTGGAAAACCTATGTGTCACTTCTACTCTGTCCATTAGGGTTACTATGAGCCAGAATCTACTCCATGGAAATGAGATACATATTTTAAAACACAACAGTGACTTGTACTACATGGGGTTTGCGATCATTATAGAAACATACAGAACACTAGCGATGAAGTATTTTGTTTTGTTCTTTTTTTACTTTTTAATGATAGTAATCTCTTTACATTGAACTTCAGTGTTATGACTTTTTTTTCTAACTTAGAGATGCTAGGAAAGGATCAAATATCAGTGCTCCTGGATGCTACTTGTAGCATAACTTATAGTATAACTTCTCTAGGTTGTGAAAAAATTAGATACCACTTGGCAGTCAAATGTTCTGTGGTCCTCTGGAACAGAGCCTGTGCTGAGTACTGTGGAAATGGCCCTGCCTGGGGAATTCTCTGTTGGCTGCATCAAGCAATCATTTTCTGTACTCTGGCCTGAATGATACTTTTCTGTTGCCAGAGGTTTCTTTAGCTTAAAATTTCTCTAGGGCTCCTGGACTATAACACTTTTAACATATGCTTCTCCCTGCCCCCCCCCTTTTTTTTTAACATATGCCTCTTTTTGTCTCATGAGTCCCTGATATAAAGCAAACACAAACCCTACCTTTTGGTCTCAGAAGCATTGAATTTAGAATGGACACAATTTGACACAGCTGAAGTTTTCCCCTCCTTTTGGAGTGAGATTTTTCTTTTTAGGACATGAAAGGTATGTAAAACTATCTGTAAATATTTTTGTATATTAACATATGCCTCTACCTTAAGCTAAACAAGAGTTCATACTGATGTCTCCAACTCTAATTGATTTCACTTTGGATCATTCTAGCACCTTCCACTTGTTTATCTAACTTCTTAACAGAGAGAAATTCACTTCTTATTATTTGCATTCCACCTACTCAATAGCTTAAGTAATTAAAAAAAATAAAAATAAAAATAACCTGCCGTCAAGTCGATGCCAACTCAGAGTGACTTCCATTGGGTTTCCAAAGCAGTAGATCTCCATGGAAGTAGATTGCCCCATCTTGCTTCTGTGGAGCCACTGATGGATTTGAACTGCCAACATTTTGGTTAACAGTCAAAAGCCTTAGGCACTATGCCATCACAGCTCCTATAGAATTGTTTTATCAAATTAAGTTCAGTGTTTTTATACTATTATTTTGCCTTTAATCTTACAAACTGTACTCATTTCCAAAGTTTCTTAAGTCAGTACCTTTTTTCCCACCTCTTTAAATAAGGTGGTTTCATACTTTGATAATACTGTCATTATATTGCCACATTCCATATTCCATTCTGGGATTCCCTGATCTCCCGATTTTTTAAAAATTGCATACATCAAGGTTCACTTTTGAAATGATAAACTTATAAGGCTTTTGACAAATGCATAATGTCATTTGTTCACTGTTATAAAATCATGCGAAATAAATAGTTCACAGTCCTGAAAAATCACTTGCACTTTATCTGTTCAATTTTCCCATCAAAACCTCCCTTTCCTGATCCCCTGGCAATGGCTGTTATCTATTGTCTTTATGGATTGTCTTTCCAGAATATCATATTATTGGAATTGTATACTATGTAGCCTTTTCAAGTTGGCTTCTTTTAATTAGCTATATGCATTTCAGGTTAATTCATATAATTTGAGACTTGACAGCTTATTTATTTTTATCCTGAATAGTATTCTATTATGTGGATGAACAACATTTTTTTTTTATTTTAATCTATTCACCTATTGAACTAAATCCTGGTGGCTTCTAGTTTGGGACAATTATGAATAAAAATGGTCTAAACTTTCAGGTGCACATTTTTTTGTTAATGTAAATTTTAAATCAGTTGTTAAAACACTGAAGTGATAGTTCGATTATAGTTGAAATACTAGATTTATTATTTTAAGAAACTGCTAAAAGATCTTCCAAAGTGGCTGTACCATTTTGCTTTCCCATCAGTGGGTGAGAGTTACTGTATTTCTGCAGCCTTTCCAGCATTTGAAGTTGTCAGTGGTTTTGGATTTTAGTCATTTTGATAGGTGTGTAATGGTATGTCATTGTTGTTTTAATTTACATTTCCCTAAGAACAAGTGATATTGAGCACATTTGTGTATGTTTATTTACAATCTTTATGTCTTTGTTAAAGTATCTTGTCATATATTTTACCCATTTTTTAATGTGCTTTCTTATTGCTGAGTTTTAAGACTTCTATTTTTTTTTAATTTTTTTATTGTGATTTGAGTGCATATTTACAGCACAGATTCATTTTACTCTCAAAACTTCATGCACATTTGGTTTCACAGCCCCAATTACAATCCGCAAACGTAAAAAGCTCTCCTTCTATCCCCTGCCTGTAACAACCCCTTCTATGACCCCTTCTTATCTATGTGTTCCTGTCTGTCCATCTTTCCATCTATGCAGATGCTGTCTTTTTAATGTCTTATGGTTGACTGACCTAAGGGATGCATCCTCCTAGGGTAGGTGGGGGTGCATATGCCTGTGGTATGACTGTGACTGAGAGGTAATCCATGGGAGTGAGTCCAGTTCCAGGCCCAAAAGATAATCTAGGGCCATAACCTCAGAGGTTCTGCCAGTCTCTATCCAATCAGTAGTTCTGGCCATTTTTGTGTTTTTGAGTTTTTGTTCCACATTTTTCCTCCCACTCTATCCAGCATATCCAATTTTGATCCCTTTTTGAGTGTGAGTTCTCTTTTGGATATAAGTTCTGGTATATGTTTTGCGAATACTTTCTCCCAGTCTGGGACTTGTCTTTTGATCTTATTAACAGTGTCTCTGCCAGTCTTCTCACCTCTTTTCCAGATCCACAATGGGTAATTTTTAAAGTTTGTACTGTGAAAAAGTAGTAGGATTCCTGGAGGTAAAGCATATGAAAGTGTGCCCTGTTGAGACTGAAGCCCCTAGGAATTTCTCGTTCTCATTGCTTACACATCTAGGAATTCATCAAAATTGCTATGTAAGTGGCTCTAACAGTCTATGACTCCTGTAGCTCCTGATTCAGGTAGGATCTCTATAGTGAGTGGATTTACTATCTCTCCAGAATCCTGGGTGGCACTGTGCTGTGAATCCTCTGTTCTCTGAGGTGTCCAAGAACGGTCACTGATTTTGAATATGCAAGATATTTTTTGTTTTGTTTTAAGGACAAGAATGATAACTTCCAAACTCTTTACGT
This sequence comes from Orycteropus afer afer, assembly GCF_000298275.1. Lineage (NCBI taxonomy): Eukaryota > Metazoa > Chordata > Mammalia > Tubulidentata > Orycteropodidae > Orycteropus > Orycteropus afer. The sequence goes on from NW_006922235.1 coordinate 63,824, forward strand.
GTTGGAGCTGAAACTAGCACTCTAACATATTTTTTTTTTTAAATAGAAAATGACATTTGTAGTTGTTGCTGGCTTACCTATATTTGGATTTATGTCACTCCATACTATTTCTTATTTGTGATATTACTTATTTTTTTCTGGTTTGGTCAAATTACTATTGATTTCATGTTTTCCATTATCAACTTGGATAATATATTGTGCTTTTCCATTTCATTAACTATTAACTTCCCTAACCCAGAATTTATGTATTAATTCAATAAACATATATTGAATGTCCACTATTTATTGCTTCTTCCTGGCACAGGGATAGAAAATGAACAAAATAGACAAACTCCCTGCCATATTGAGTTTACAGTGTAGTTATTCTAGTGAAAAGGACACACACTAAATGAAGAAGCAAAGAAATATATAGTAAAATGTCAAGTAATAAGTGTTATGAAGAAAAGAACAAAGCAGGTAATTGATTGGAAATTGATGTGGTTGCCACATTAGTTTCTGTGTTTGGAAAAGTACTCTCTGGTGAGAATGTATTTCTTATAATAATAAAACACATGTTTTTTCCGTATAATTCAAAAACAAAATAGTATTTTTTTTTCCCTGTGAGTATGCTCTCTATGAGATTGGTGGTTCAAACCCACCAGCCACTCCCTGGAAGGAAAATTGGGCAATCTACTTCCGCAAAGATATAGCCACGGAAACCCAAGGAGGGGTTGCTATAATAATCACTTGCCCTTATTCCCACAATATAAAATCTTTAAATGTTTCACTTTACTCATTCATTACATTGTCAGTGTTTAGATATACTTATATACATTCTATGGGAGGCCTGGTAAAGAAGGCCTGGTGGTACAATGATTAATGCACTGGACTGCTAACCAAAAGCTCAGAGGTTGGAACCCACCAGCTGCTCCACAGGAGAAAGATGTGGCAGTCAGCTCCCATATGGAGGCAACATTTGCCCAAGGACAAAGTTCAGAAGGCAGGAAGGGATAAGAAAGTGGAAATGGAAATGGGAAACACAGGGAAAGTGTGAGATGAGTAATGTTACATTGTGGAGACTGCTGTCAATGACATGAAACAAAATGTGTATGAATTGTTGAATGGAAACTGATTTGCTCTGTACACCTTCACCCAAATCACCATAAAATGTAAAAAAAAAAAAAAAAACTATTGGACAGCTCTACTATGTTCTACTGTGTTAGGGTGAGTAAAAATTGACTTGATGACAGTGGTTTGGTTTGTTATATATAGTTTGTATATTTTTATTATGTCTATTATTAATTTTTCTTATAATTTCCCTTCTAATTAAAGCTTTTTCATAAAATTATCTTTCAAATATTTCTTCTGCATCTATGTAAATATTTATCCCTAAAAAGGAGTTCGGTGGCACAGATGGTTAAGCCATTCAGCTGCTAACCAAAAAGCTCAGTGGTTTGAACCACCAGCTACTCCACTGGTGAAATTTGAAACAGTCTGCTTCCTCAAAGATTTACTGCCCTGGAAACTTTATGGGGCAGTTCTTTTCAGTCCCGTAGAGTCATTGTCTAAAATGGCTCACACAGTTATAGAGGCTCACAAGTCCCAAGTTCCTGGATCAAGCATAAAACTATAGGCTTTTCCCAATTCACAAAGAGGCAAGGGCTCATGACCTTAAGATTGGCAGGCAGTGTAACAGGCTGCTGACTTCAGTGGATGAGGAATTCAAGATTAGTAGGCAAAATGGGGGATTATTGGCTCACAGGACCGTTTTATTCAGCACAACAGCATCTAGATCTGCAGAGGGTTCCCAAATTTACCCAGGATATCAATTTATGTATTGGAAGCAGGCCACACCCCTAAAGAAACTCCCTTTCAACTTATTGGCTGCTCAAAGCATATGCATCAGATCTCATCATGGAAACAACCATATCACAATTTCTGAAACCACTCAGAATCATGGCAGCCAAGTTGACACACAACCCCAACTATCACAGTCCACCCCTTGTCAACTTGGCAGTTGCACACATCTCCTTAACAACATATAATCTCTAAATAAGGACAATTATAAACTCATACTTGCAGCTAATATGATACAACTAGCACATGCACAACTGAAAAGTCATTAGCTTTGTTTACATTTTATAGTTTGTAACTGAAGAAAACAAATATATTTGATGTACACATACAATGAAGAAATATAACAATTACAGTCCGCATTTCTATAACTGGTCATTTGGTCATAGCTGGTATTCAGAACTACCTTCTTCTGCCATGCATTCCATATCTCCCTTGCCCTCAGGAAGTACCTCAACTGATCATATTTCTTTGCCTGGTTGGGTGACCCAAACCTTCACTACTGAAAGGTCTGGGACATTAGCAGTCATATCAGAATTGGGTTACTGTAGCTTCCTGACTTTAATCAGAGAGTATGGTAGTACTAAGAGAATCTCCTGTATTCCAGACATATTCTTCTCCACCCCCATTATGTATTGTCAATCCAATTCTCCCTTGGTAATCAGGATCTGTCACACCAAACAATATAATAGCTCCCTTCTTTGCCTGTTGGTCCAAAGGCATTAACAAGTCAAAATGGCTGGCACTCTTAATTTCCAGTTTAATGTAATCAGTATTGTGTCTCCTGGTGAGAGTATTCCTCCTGTTGGGCCTAAGATCTCCCGACATGCATAACATATGGTTGCAGGACAGGAAGCAAAAGTTTTTTGAGTGGGTCAGTAGGGGTAATAATGAGTGCTACCACTCCTGTTTCCAATCTTTGGTTCATGGACCCATGAATCCTGGCAAATAGAGAAAAGGACCATATATTGGATGCTGGTTTAGAGCATATACAGCCTCCTGAAAAGCATTGCCCCAACCCTTCAAGGTTTTGCCACCTAACTGGTGTTGTAATTGTGTTTTTAGTAGACCATTCTATTATTCTATTAAGCCAGCTGCTTCAGGATGATGAGAACATGGTAAGACCAGTGAATTCCATGAGCAAATGTCCATTGCTGCAGTTTATTTGCCATAAAGTGAGTCCCTTGATCTGATGCAATGCTGTATGGGACACTATTATGGTGGCTAAGGCATTCTGTAAGTCCAAGAATGGTAATTTAGGCAGAATAATTGCATGCAGGGAAGGCAATTCATATCCGGAATAAGTATCTATTCCAGGAAGAGCAAAACACTATCCTTTCCATGATGTAAGTGGTCCAATGTAATCAACTTGCCACCACCTTGCTGGCTGATCACACCAAAGAATGGCTCCATATTGTGGACTCAGTGTTAGCTTCTGTTGCTTGCAGATTGGGCATTCAGCAGTGGTAGTAGCCAAGTCAGCCTTGGTAAGTGGAAGACCATCTTGCTGAGACCATGAATAAACTCCATCCCTGCTACCACTTTGTTTGTGACCCCATTACACAATGACAGGGTAGCTGGGGGAAAAGGATGACTGGTTTCCACAGAACATGTCATTCAATCTTCTTAATCATTAAAGTCCTCTTCTACTGGGATTACTTTTTTGTGAGCATTCACATGAGACACAAATATCTTTACCCCTTGACCCCATTCAGAGAGATCTATCCATATACATCTTTCCCATTACTGCTTATCAGAAATTGTCCAATCATCTTCCTTCCAAGTCCCAGACCATCTATCCAAACCATTGGCTACAGCCCATGAATACAATCATACATGTGACCACTTCTCTTTCCATGTAATATAAACAGCCAGATACAGAGCTCAAAATTCTGCCTATTGGGAGGATTTCCCCTCACCACTGTCCTTCAGGGAAGTCCCAGAAAAGGATTGAAGTGCCTCTGCTGTCCATTTTTTAGTGCTGCCTGAATATTGCCAGAACTGTGTGTAAACTAGGCACAAGTTTTATCTTCCTCAGTCAACTGATCACAAGGAACTCCCCATGAGGTCATAGGTGCAGACTGGGAGAGGGAAGGCAATGTGACTGGAATGGAGACCATAGGCATTTGGGCCACTACCTCATTCAACTTACTAGTGCTTTTAGGTCCTGATCAAGCCCAACCTCTTATATACCACACATTTTAATGATGGAGTGCTGCTATGCACCTCCAACTTTATTACTGTTGGTCAGACAACATTCAGTTCATGATTGGTGGTGCAGACATTATAGTGACTTGGTGGCCCATGGTGAGGTGTTTAGTCTTTAGTAAGGGCCAGTAATAAGTCAAATGCTGTTTCTCAAAAGGAGAGTAGTTGCCTGCAGAGGATGGCAGGGCTTTGCTCCAAAATCCTAAGGGTCTGCCCTGAAATTCACCAAGAAGGGCGGCCAAAGACACCAAACAGCATCTCTATCTTCCACAAACACTTCAAGCACAATTGGATCAGCCAGGTCTTCTGGCCCAAGTGGCAGAGCAGTTTGGATGGCAGCCTGAAGCTTTTGTAGAACCTTCTGTTGTTCTGGGCCCCACACAAAACTAGCAGTTTTCCAGGCACTTGACAAACAGAACAAAACAACACATCTAAATGAGGGATATGTTGTCTCCAGAATTCAAAGAGGCCCACCAGATGTTATGTCTCCTTTTTTACTTGTGGGGGAAGCCAAATTCAATAACATGTCATCATAGTAGGCATATCTGAACATGCCCCACACCACTGGACACCTAGAAATTTCAGTGAAATGAAGGTGCCTGGATTTTTGTCAGGTTAATTTTCCACCCTTTGGTATGCAGATGTCTCACCAATAACTCTAGAATCATTGATACTTCCTTTCTAGGTCCAATCAGCATAATGTCATCAATGTAATGGACCAGTGTGACATCTTGTGGAAGGGAAAGGTGATCAATATCTCTATGGACTAAATTATGACAAAGTGCTGGATAGTTGATATACCTCTGGGGTAGCATGGTGAAAGTATATTGTTGGCCTTTCCATCTGAAGGTAAACTGTTTCTGATGATCCTTCAAAATTGGTATTGAGAAAAAGGCATTGGCCAGATCAATAGCTGCATATCAGGTACAAGGAGATATATTAATTTCCTCAAACAATGAAATGAGGTCAGGAACAGCAGCTGCAATTGGAGTCATCATCTGATTAATTTTATGATAATACACTGTCATTTTCCAAGATCTATCTGTTTCTTGCACAGGTCAAATAGGTGAGTTAAATGGGGATGTGGTAAGAATCATGACTCCTGCAACCTTCAAGTCCTTGATGGTGGCAATAATCTCTGCAGTCCCTCCAGGGATGTGGTATTGCTTTTGGTTCACTATTTTCCTAGGTAGAGTTATCTAATGGTTTCCACTTAGCTTTTCCTACCTTAATACCCCTTACTCCATATGTCATGGGCCCAATGTTGGAGTTTTGCCAAGAGCTGAGTGTGCATATTCCAATTACACATTTTGGAACTGGGAAAATCACAACAGAATGGGCTTGGGGACCCACAGACCCACTGTGAGATAGACCTGAGCTAAGACTACATAAATAACTTGACTTCCATATACCCTCATTCTGACCAGTGTACCACAGTGATGTTTTGGGTCTTCAGGAATTAGTGTCAATTCAGAGTCAGGATCCAGTAATCCCTAAAATATCTGATTATCTCCTTTTCCCCAATGAACAAGCACTCTCATAAAAAAAGCCTCAGCTCCCTTTGGGGAAAGCTGGAAGTAAGATCATCAGTATAAATGTTGGGCAATATAGTGGGGTCCTTCCTCAAGGGGACTAGACTTCCCCTTTATTCAAATGGTTGTAGTTCTATAAACTGTCTCAATTTGGGGAGTTGATTGAGGACCCATGACCATGAATTTTGGTGATTCAATCTAGACTGCTGTTAATATGACCTAAAATTCTTTGGTTTATACAGATCAAATAAATATTTAGTAGGTTTTCCATGTATTTCACTCCTAAGAACACCATTCCTAAGTAGCCAATTCCATAAGTCTGTCAGTTTGTCACATTGTGGTGGCTTGTGAGTTGCTGTGAAGCTTGAGGTCACGCCACCGGTGTTTCAAATGCCAGAATGGTCACACATGGTACACAGATTTCAACAAAGTTTACAGTCTGAGACAGAGTAGGAAGAAGGAAGAGGCCATCCACTTCTCCAAGAATTGGCCAGGGAAAACCTTATGAATAGCAGAGAAACACTGTCTGATATGTTACTGGGCAACTTTATGAATAGCCTGGAAGCATTGTCTGATACAGTGCAGGAAGACAAGCTCCTTAGGTTGGAAGGCACTCAAGGTATGATAGGGAAAGTGCTGCCTCATCAGAGTAGAACCAACCTTAATGATATGGGTAAAATAAAGCTTTTGGGACCTCCATTTGCTGATGTGGCACAACTCAATTTGAGGAGAAACAGCTGCAAAAATCCATTAATAATTGGAACTTGGAATGAACAAAGTATGAATCTAGGAAAATTGTAAGCTGTCAAAAATGAAATGGAACACATAAAGACTGATATCTTAAGCATTAGTGATCTGAAATGGACCAGTATTGGCCATTTTGAATCAGACAACCAAATGATTTATTATGCTGGGAATGACAATTTGAAAAGGAATGGCATGGCTTTCATCAATGCGAAGAGGTTTCAAGATCTGTCCTGAAGTACAATGTTGTCAGTGATAGGATAATATCCATACACCTACAAGGAAGACCAGTTAATACTACTATTATTCAAATTTACGGACCAAAGCCAAAGATGAGGGAATTGAAGATTTTATCAACTTCTGCAGTCTGAAATTCACCAAACATGCAATCAAGATGTGTTAATTATCACTGGCGACTGGAATGCAAAAGTAGGAAATGAAGAAGAATCACTAGTAGTTGGAACATTTGGCTTGGTGACAGAAATAACTTTGAAGATTGCATGATAGAATTTTGCAAGACAAATGGACTTGGCCAGATGGAGTACACAGTACTCAGATTGACTACATTTGTGGCAAGAGGTGATGGAAAAGCTCAATATCTTTAGCAAAAACAAGGCCAGGAGCTGATTGTGGAACAGACCATCAACAGCTCATATGCAAGTTCAACATGAAGTTGAAGACAATTAAAACAAGTCAACACGATACAAAATATAACATTGAATATATCCCTTCTGAATTTAGAGACCATCTAAAGAATATATTTGATGCACTGAACACCAATGACCAAAAACCAGAGGAACTGTGTGATGACATCAAGAACATCATACATGAAGAAAGCAAGAGAGCATTAAAATTATGAGAAAGAAAAGAACAAAATGCATGTCAGAAGAGATTTTGAAACTTGTCTTTCAGTGAAGAATAGCTGAAGCAAATGGAAGAAATGACAAGATAAAAGAGCTGAACAGATTTCAAAGAGCAGCTTAAGCAGACAAAGCAAATTACTATAATGAAATGTGCAGAGACCTGGAGTTAGAAAACTAAAAGGGAGGAACATGCTTCACATTTCTCAAGCTGAAATAACTGATGAAAAAAATAAGCTTTGAGTTGCAATATTGAAACATTCTATGGGCAAAATATTGAATGATGCTGGAAGCATCAAAAGAAGATGGAAGGATACACAGAGTCACTGTACCAAAAAGACCTGATGAATCTTCATCAATTTTAGGAGTTCACATATGTTCAAAAACCAATGGTATTGAAGCAAGAAGTCAAAGCTCTACTGAAGGAATTGGCGAAGAACAAGGCTCCGGGAATTGACGGCATACCCATTGAGATGTTTCAACAAACAGATGCCCCGCTGAAGGCACTTAGTCGGTTATGCCAAGGGATTTGGAAGACAGATACAGGACCAACTGAGTGGAAGAGATCCATATTTGTACCCATTACAAAGAAAGGTGACCCCAAAGGATGTGGAAATTATTGAACAATATCATTAATATCACATACAAGTAAAATCTTACTGAAGATAATTCAAAAATAGTTGCAACAGTATATTGACAAAAAACTTCCAGAAATGTAAGCTGGATTCAGAATTGGACTCGGAACAAGGGATATCATTGCTGATGTCAGATGGCCCTTGTCTCAAATCAAAGAATACCAGAAAGATGTTTACTTGTGTTTTATTGATTATGCAAAAGCATTTGATCATGTGGGTCATAACAAATTGTGGATAACATTGAGAAGAATGGGAATTCCAGAACACTTAATTGTACTCATGAGGAACCTGTGCCTTGATAAGGAGGCTGCCATTCAAACAGAACAAGGGGACTCTGCATGGTTTAAAATCAAGGAAGGAGTGTGTCAGGGTTATATCCTTTCACCATACTTATTCAATCTATATGCTGAGCAAATAATCTGAGAAGCTGGACTATATGAAGAAGAACATGGCATCATGATTGGAGGAAGAATCATTAATAACCTGTGATATGCTGATGACACAACTTTGCTTGCTGAAAGTGAGGATGACTTGAAGCACTTACTGATGAGGATTGAAGAATACATTCTGCAGTATGGATTAAATCTCAATATAAAGAAAACAAAAACCTCACAACTGGATCAAAACACAGCATTAAGATAAATGGAGAAAAGGTTGAAGTTGTCAAAGATTTCACATTGCTTGGTTCTATAATCAACGCAAATAGAAACAGCAGTCAGGACATCAGACGTTGTATAGCACTGGGAAAATTGGCTGCAAAGGATCTTTATCAAGTGCTGAAGAGCAAAGATACATCCTTGAGGACTAAGGTGCACCTGATCGAAGCCACAGGATTTTCAATCACCTCATTTGCATGTGAGAGTTGGACAATGAATAAGGATGACCAAAGAAGAGTCGAAGCTTTTGAGTTGTGGAGCTGGCAAAGAATGCTGAATGTACCAAGTACTGCTAAAAGAACTAACAAATCTGTCCTGGAGAAAGTGCAGCCTGAATGCTCCTGAGAAATGAGAATGGCCAGACTTCATCTGACATACTTTAGTGATGTTGTCAGAAGGAACCATTCATGGGAGAAGGTTGTCATGCTTGGTAAGGTGGAGCATCGATGAAAGAGGGGAAGGACCTCAATGGGATTGATTGACACAGTGGCAGCAGCGGTGGGCTCAAGTATAAAAAGGGTCATGGAGCTGGCATGGGACCTGGTGGTGGTTTGTTCTGCTGTGTATAGAGTCACTATGAGTTGGAGATTACTCAATGGCACCTAACAACACAATAACAGAACCACTGTTGGTACTAAATGTCTTAGGCAGGGTTCTCTAGAGAAGCAAAACCAGTAAAGCTTATATATACTACAGAGATAAATTTATCTTAGGAAAATGGCTCGCACAGTTATAGAGGCTGGTCAGTGTCAAGTTGATGGGTGAAATGTCAAGTTGGAGGCTTTTCCCAACTCATGCAGTTGCAGTAGCTGATGAGCTCAAGGCTAGCCGGCAGTATAATAGGTTACCCACTTCGGCACCAGCCACTCCTTGGAAGGAAAATTGAGCAATCTACTTCCAAAGAGATACAGCCCTGGAAACCCAAGGGTGACTAGGAGTCAAATCAACTCTACAGCAATCAGTTTATTTTATTTTTTTTTAGTTTTGACTTCGGCGGATGAGGAATCCAAGATCAGCAGACAAAATGTTAGATTTTAGGGTCACAGAACAGTTGTAGGCAGTATGACAAGATCCAGACCCATATAAGGTTCCTGAATTTTCCCAGAATATACATTTATGTATAAAAAGCAGGTCACACCCCTAAGTTAACTCTCTTTCAATTGATTGACTGCTCAAAGCATATACATAAGAACTCATCAGGGGAAGAACTATATCACAAATGCTTAAACCCCTCAAAATCATGGTCCATCCAGCTTGACACACAACCCCACATACTACAGTCACTATGAGTTGGGATTGACTTGATGGCAGTGGGTTTAGTTTTTTTGGTTGTTTATCTCTAAATGTTTATGTAAATTTTGTAGAACTGTATGGTTTAAAATTTTCTTTACTCACCACTTTTTCCTTTATTTTTTTCCTCATTGTGGGTATTTCTTTTAAAATATATGTTGGTTAAAATCCTCATTCAACTGATTTTTTTTTTTTTTTTTTTAATATCAAATGTAGTGTTGGATTGCCCATGCCAAAAGGAACCAGGCCAGAGAAATAGAAAAAAAGAGTTTATTTAAAAGATGTATGCATCAAAGCAAAAGGCCTGACTCAATGTTAGACCAGCAGAGATTGTCTCAGGTAAGGTCTTTTTAGCCTTCTTTCTGAACTCCTCATTTCTTTGTCTCAGGTTTTAAGACATCATAGGGTTTAGTCAGTTAAGTTGTGTGATCAGCCTTTTCCTTCCTTTCACTCAGTTTGTTTCTTCCTTGCAGTCATGGAGCCCCTATAACTTTTTAAAGGAGGTGAGCATAAGTCATTAACTATTTCCAGGCGTCTGATAGTCTGGAATTTTGTTTTTTTATAACATTCCATTTTGTTTGAGTGTGAATTATTGTGAGGTTTGGTTTTATTAACACTTCATTTCCTCTTTTTTCTTTTTATATAAAAATGTATCTAAATTTGTGCTGCTAGGGATGTTGAGAAATGTTGTTTCTTTCTTCTGTAACTGCTTCTTGCTGGTAGAGGATATAGAGCTATCCTTATGTTTCATGTTGAGATATAAGCTGATAATGGACTGGTTGTAAGGGGAGGATATCTTTTATTGAGTTGTTGGTTATTTCTTTAATATGATCTTGTAGAAATTTCATAAAAATTTTAAATAGGCAAGGCCCAAACATTAGTATTAAGAATATAGATATGAGAGGTCGCAGTAAAGGTAATAGCCAAGAGAAAATGGGTATCCATGAGGTTAATGAAGAGGTGATAAAGGGTTTATTAAATTGTGAAGTCTTTAATTCAGAAATACTTAAAGTGAGATTATTTTTCCATCTTTCCTCAGAGGTGAGGACTGTTTGTTCTCCTGATACTGTTGATATAAAGGGGAGGTGTGTGGGTAGAAAAAAAGTTTTCATGGTGTGTATTTAGCCAGTGTAATTCCAGCCTGAGAGAATATAGCAGCTATGGATAAGTTGATCCAGAATAGTGAAGGCAATCCAAAGTAATACCAGGGTCCAGAAAAGAGGGGACTTTAAAATATCCTAATCTATCATGAGGAATCTTTGTCTATGAAAGCAAAACACAAAGAGTATTGGTCAGGGGTATAATCTACAAAGTTTCCTTATAAGTAAGTGTCCCACAAGAGGGAAAGAAATTCTTCCTCTGAGGTAGGGGTCTGTGGGCTTTTAGTAATTATAGAAAGAATAAGAGAATAGAAGGTTTGATGTGAGGTGAGTAGGGAGTCCAGTGGAGTTGGGAGGTTCATGGAGTAGTTTGACAGTTTTAGGTGTCTTCAGAATTTTCTTCAGGGATACATGTCCGTCAAAATTTCAATGTTGTGATGGGAGTGCTTTTAAATTGACTAGAAAATCTGGCTCCATCTGTCAATGCATTCAGAGGGTTTGAGGGTTTGAGCCTGGAAGTATGAAACCAAGAGGATAGTCCTTGGAGTTTAGTGGCAGTGGAAGTGGTCAACAAAACTCGATAGGGATCCGCCCATTTAGGTTTGAGAATTCTGACATTAGTAGTCCTTTGGAAAAAGACCCAATCTCCTGGTTCCAGGACTGGGGATAATGAAGGTTTGGTTGTAGGTTTAGAAATGCCTGCTTGTAAGAGCCAGTTAATAGCAGGTTGGAGGACCTATTATCCTTTTAATGGGATAAGGTATTGGGATTTGCAGGGAGAGGTGTTAGGGTCCTTTAAATTTATTGAAATGGATTGGTGATGTTTAGGTACTGGTGGAGTTGAAATATCCTGCACAATTGAGTTTAAAAGAATAGGATCAATATGATATGAGGGTGTTAAACTGAGAAGGGGAGGATGGAAGGATTAGTTTATGTTCATTGAGGAAGTAAGGGAGAGGGTGTCATAATTAAAGAGGTTTGAAAATTGGTTAACATATCTCTTCCTAAAATTGGAGTAGGATGTTTAGGTAACATAAGAAATTATGTGAAAATGAAGTTCCAAATAAGCAACAATCTCTAAAGGATGCAATTAAAAGTTGTGTTACAAGTCCATTAACCACCCCCATCAGAAGGAAGATGGGGCAATCTACTTCTGTAGTGATACTGCCTTGGAAACCCAAGGAGGGGTCGCTATGAGTCAGGTCTGACTCAGGGCATATAACAGCAACAACAACAACAATAGAGATAGAGGAGAGATTTAAAGTTCCAGTAAATTCAGATAGGGTAGAATAAGTGGCCCCACTATCTATTAAAAATGAGATAGGCTTACCTGCCACTGTCATAATTACCCGTGGCTTCATTGTTCAGATGGGAGTTGTCAGAGCCTGCTGGAAGCCTGGGCATCTTCTGTCTTCAGTAGCAAGGCCAAGAAGATCAGGAAGTTTCAAACCAGACTCAGAGCAAGGTTTTGTGGGAGAAGATGCAATCCTGCCTCAGTGGGCCTGATTGCAGTCTGATTTTCAGTGCCCTTCCTCTCCACACAATGGACAGGGTCCAGGTGGGAGTCTCAGATTTGGACAGGATCTGACCCAACGGCCTTCCTTGTCACATTTGACACATGGTCTAGAGGAAGGCTAAAGTTTGCCTCTCCATGGTCCTGGAGGAGGTTTAAGAGTAAGTTTTTCCTGTGGTTGCTGTCTTACAAAGCCTTTTAAGGAAGTGGCTAAAAGTTGGACTTTTGCCCGATCTTGTTTTTGTTTTTATAATTTTAATTCCTCTTCTCCATTATTAAAGACTCTAAAAGCAATACTAAGAAGGTCTCTTTGAATGGTTTGTGGACAAGTTTCTAATTTCTGAAGTGTCTGTTGGATGTCAGGTAGACTGAGAAATAAAATGAATGTTAAGAATTCCCTCTGGGGAGGTTGGATTGAGAGTGTTATATTTCTGCAAAGTTTCCATGAGGCAAGTGAAAAAGAGGGCTTGGTTTTCGTCAGGGCTTTACATAATCTCCTTAGGTTTCTTTTAATTAACTGCCTTATGAGCCACTTTTCTTAGGCTGGCAATGAGGCAAGTGAGCATATGTCTACAGTGTCATTTTCCCAGGAAATCTATCTGATAGTCCCAATTTGGGTCAACTCGAGGGATGTCTACAGATCCTATGGGGTCAGCTGCGTCTTGTATGTGGAGTTCATATGCATGAGCCTGAGCTGCCAGCCAGATGCTCTCTTTTTCCTCTGGGATGAAGGAAGAGGTTAAAATGACATAAATATCATGTCAGATGAGATCATAAGACTAGCTGATATATTCAGATTCTTTGGTAGAAGTGGGGTCAGTTGAAAAGGAGCCAAGGCATTTTTCAATTTGAGACAGGTCAGACATAAAGAAAGGAACATGAACCTGGGTGATACCTTCAGCTCCAGCTACTTTCCAAAGGGGAAGGATGGAGGCTATGGGCTGAGTGGCCCAATAATGAGTGTGGGGAGGAGAAAAGGAGGCAGAAGGTGTGGGGTCCAGAGGAGGACTGGGAGGATCATAAAGAGGGGACCTACTGGAGGAGATGGCAGAAAATAATTGGCCAGGTTGAAGGAGGGTTCAGGGTCAGGAACAGAACTGGCAGGGGCTGGTTTAGAATGGAGGAGGAGAATCTGATATGTGAAGCAAGAATGACAGAAAGAAGGAAGATTGCAGAGTGTGAAGAAGGCCTGGACATAAGGAATTTTGGACCACTTTCCACTACATTGACAAAAATGATCTCAGTCCTGAAGGACATTAAAATTGAAGTGCCATTTTCTGGCCACTGGGAGTCACTGTCTAATTTGTATTGTGGCCAAAATGTTTTACAGAAGAAAATAAGACACTTTGGCCAAATTTCTGAAGAAAGACCCAGTTGAGAGTGAGTAAGTGACAATCTGAGTTCCAGAGATGTTAAGATCAAAGAAAAGATGTCCCTGTCATTTGACTTAACGTGAGAGGAGAACATGGAACCAAACTTCTGTTCAGATGTCCCTGAGACAGAGTAAGTTGGTAGGGGGGAGCAGAAGACCAGAGGCTGAAGCAGGAGGATTTCTGGCTTAGTGCTAGGTCTGACAGTGAATGGCAAATCAGAAATCTGTAAAAGGAAAATAGAATGTCACTCAACAAGATGGAATCAGTCAGTGGTGGATGTGTAGTATGTAGTGGAAAGGGATTCCTTATGGGTTCCTCCTGGTGAGTTCAAACCCTTGAGAGCTTTTTCATTTCCCTGTTTGGTCTTTGTTTCTTCCCAGATTTCAGCACCAGAGCTGTAAGGTTAGATTGCCAATGCCAAAAAGAACCAAGCCAGAGAAATAAAAAATAAGAATTTATTTAAAAGATGTAAGCATCAAAGCAAAAAAGCTGATTCTCAATATTAGAGAGACCAGCAATGATTGTCCAGGTAGGATACTTTTTCCTTCATTCTGAACTCCTCATTTCTTTGTCTCAGTGTTTAAGACATCATAAGGTTTAGTGAATTAAGTTCTGTGATCAGCTCATTCCTTCCTTTCAGTCAGTTTATTTCTTCCTTGTGGTCATGGTGCCCCTATAAGATAACTTTTTACAAGAGGTAAGCATTAGTCATTAACTATTTCCAGAAGTCTGATAGTCTGGAATTTTGTTTTTCTGTAACATTCCATTTTGTCTGAGTGTGAATTATTGTGAGGTTTGAGTTTATTAACACTTCATCAAGTCCATGGATGACAAATCCTTAAATATCCACAAATATCTTTCTTATTATCTAGGAAGATACTGATAGTTTTGATGAATATATTTTCTCTCAGCAATCTTTCAGTGCTATTTATTTATGATTTTTTTTTAATCATTCCTTTGCTTCTGGTTTTACAAATAAAAATCTAAAACTACTCTAATATTTTCCATTTTTAAAAATGAAATGTTTTCTTCATCTTGAAGCTTTTAAGATTCCCTCTTTATCCTTGTTGTTGTTCGGTGCCATCAAGTTGGCTCTGACTGACAGCCACCTCATGTACAACAAAAAGAAACACCACCCAGTCCTGAGTCAGTCTCACAATCCTTGAACCTATTGTTGAAGCCACTGTGTCAATATTGTTGAGGGCCTTCCTCTTTTTCACTAACCCTCCCCTTTACCAAGCATAATATCCTTCTCCAGGAAACAGTTCCTTCTGATAACATGACAAAAGTAAGTGAGATGAAGTCTGGCCATTGTTGCTTCCAAGAAGCATTCCGGCTACACTTCTTCTGGGACAGATTTGTTAGTTCTTCTGAAAGTCCATGGTACTTTCAGCATTCTTTGCCAAAAGTGAAACTTGAAAGCATCAAGTCTTCTTCAGTCTTCCTCAATCATTGTGCAGCTTTCACATGCATATGAGGTGATGGAAAACACCATTGCTTGGATTAGCCACATCTTAGTCTTCAAAGAGACATCTTTACTTTCAGCATTTTAAAGAGGTCTTTTGCAGCAGATATCCCCGATGCAATATGCCATTTGATGTCTCAACTTCTGCTTCCATTGGTGTTGATTGTGGAACCAAGTAATATGAACTCTTTGGCAATTTCAATCTTTTCTCCACTTATTGTGATGCTGCTTATTGGTCCAGTTGTGACAATTTTTGTTTTCTTTATATTGAAGTGTAATCCATACTGAGGACTGTATTCTTCAATCTTCATCAATAAGTGCTTCAGTCATCTTCACTTTCAGCAAGCAAAGTTGTGTCATCAGTGTATTGCAGGTTGTTTATGAGTCTGCCTCCAATCCTGATGCTGTGTTCCTCTTCATACATTCCACCTTCTCAGATTATTTGTTCACCACTCAAATTGAATAAGTATGGTGAAAGGATGCAACTCTGACTCATTCCCATCTTGATTTTAAACCATGCACTATTCCCTTGTTCTGTTTGAAAGACAGCCTCCTAGTCTGTGTACAGGTTCCTCATGAGTACAATCAAGTGTTCTGGAATTCCCATTCTTCTCAATGTTACCCATAATTTGTTTTGATCCACACAATCAGATGCTTTTGCATTGTCACTAAAACACAAGTTTGTGTTTGGACTTTGCTTTAAGTCAATATCCATCTGACATCAGCAATGACATCCCTCATTCCACATCCATTTCTGGATCCAGGTTGCATTTCTGCAAGCTCTCTGTCAATATACTACTGCAGCCATTTTTTAATTATGTTCAGTAAGATTTTAATTGCTTGTGATATAAATGATATTGTTTGATAATTTTCACATTCTGTGCGATCACCTTTCTTTGGAAAGGGCACAAATATGGACCTCTTGCAGTCAGTTTACCAGGTAGCTGTCTTCCAAATCTCTTGGCATAGTCAAGTGAATGCCTCCAGCATGACATCCATTTGGTGAAACATCTCAATGGGTATTCTGCCAATTCCTGGAGCCTTGTTTTTTACCAATTACTCAGTGCAGCTTCAACTTCTTCCTTCAGTACCATTGTTTTTTTGATTATATGCCACCTCCTGGAATGGATGAACATCAACCAATTCTTTTTGGTACAGTGTCTGTATTCCTTCCATCTTCTTTTGATGTTTCCTGCATCATTCAATATATCCATAGCATTTTTCAGTATTGCAACTTGAGGCTTAAGGTTTTTTTTTTCTTTTTTTTCAGTTCTTTCAACCTGTGAAACACTGAGTGTGTTCTTCTCTTTTTGCTTTCCAACTCCAGGTCTTTGCATATTCCGTTAAAATAATTGACTTTGCCTTCTCAAGCTGTTCTTTGAAATCTTCTGTTCAGCTTTTTTATCTTGTCATTTCTATTTACTTTAGCTACTCTCCAGTCAATGGCAAGTTTCAGAGTCTCTTCTGACATCCATTTTGGTCTTTTCTTCCTTTTCTGTCTTTTTAATGACTTTTTGGCTTCTTCATGGATGTTGTTCTAGATGTTATCCTACAGTTCTTCTGGCTTTCAGCCATTGGTGTTCAATGCATCAAATCTATTCTTTAAATGGTCTCTAAATTCAGGAGGGATATAATCAAGGTTGCATTTTGGCCCTTATGGACTTCTTTTAACTGTCTTCAGCTTCAACTTGAACTTGCATATGAGCAGTTGATGGTCTGTTCCACAATCAGCTCCTGACCTTGTTTTGGCTGAAGATATTGAGTTTCTCCATTGCTTCTTTCCACAGATGTAGTCAATCTGATTCCTGTATAGAACATCTAGTGAAGTCCATGTGTATAGCTGACATTTATGTTGTTGAAAACATGCATTTGCAATGAATAAGTCATTGGTCTTGCAAAATTTTATCATGTGATCTCGTGTTATTTTCATCACTAAGGCCATATTTTCACACTACTGGTGAGTCTTCTTTGTTTCCATCTTTTGCTTTCCAATCACCAGTTATAATTAACACATCTTGATTGCATGTTTGGTATATTTCAGACTTCAGAACTTGGTAAAAATCTTCAGTTTCCCCATATTTGGCCTTGGTGGTTGATGCATAAATTTGAATAATAGCAGTATTAACTGGCCTTCCATGTAGGTATATGGATATTATCCTATCACTGACAGCATTGTACTTCAGGATAGATCTTGAAATATTCTTTGTGATTTCTTTTCAATTTGTCATTCGTGGCTTAGTAGATCATATGATTGTCTTATTTAAAACGGCCTTATATAATCAAGGTTATATTTTGGCTCTCATGGACTTGTTTTAACTGTCATCAGCTTCAAGTTGAACTTTCATATGAGCAGTTGATGGTCTGTTCCAGTCATCTCCTGGCCTTTTGGCTAAAGATATTGAGCTTCTCCAGTGCCTCTTACCAAAGATGTATTTGATCTGATTCCTGTGTATTCCATCTAGTAAAATCCATCTGCATAGATACCTTTTGGAAGGAAGGTTGGGCAATCTACTTCTGTAGTGATACTTTCTCAGAAGCCCAAGGAGGGGTTGCTGTGAGTTGGGTCCAACTTGATGGCACATAATGACAGCAGCAATAGATACCTTTTTTGTTGTTGAATAAAGGTATTTGCAATGAATAAGTCATTAGTCTTGAAAATTCTATCATGGGATCTCTACCATCTTTTCTACTACTAACACCATATTTTCCAACTACTACTGCTGGGTGAAAGCCCCTCAACCTTGGGGTCCAGCTCTGCCTCCTGCTCCCAGCCCACTGGAGCTAGAGACGTTTCTTCACTCAGACAGCTGCTGGCTGCTGAGGCTGAGAAGCCCCAAGGTAAAAAAGTAAAAAGGCACAGTCCTGATGTTATCAAACCACATGGCAGGCCATTAACTTAAGTCCATTATAAGTCCCAAGGTCAGCAGAACATGACAGGCTGCTGAGCAAGGACATGGCTACATGCAAGGTCCAAGTGTGCTATATGCTAGAGACCATTTCCAAAGCTGCTTCTTATATACGGGAAGCAGACCACATACCCAAAGCAGCTATTCAGCTGCTTGTGGTAGATCCCACCATGGAGTGGATTGCCAGTCTCATCATGTGGAATAACTACCACTAGCTGCCCAGTCGCTCAACCAGGCCCAGCCAAGTTGACCCACAAACATAACCCTACACCATTAAAGCCATAGATGAGAAAATTGAAGATTTTTATCAATTACTGCAATTGACCTAACTTGAAGTCAAGATGTGCTGATTATTACTGGGGGAATTCAAAAGTTGGCAACAAAGAAGAATGTTTCTTCCTATTTTTCCTATGTTTCTTCCTATTTTGAGTCATGCCACATCCTGAAAGCTTTACTCCATCCTCATCATTAAGGTTGACTCTATTTTGAGGAGGGAACTCTTCCCCTGTCATATTTTGAGTATGTTCCAACTCGAGGGGCTCATCTTCTGGCACTATGTTAGACAAAGTTTCAGGGTTATTTATCAAGTTTTCCAGTAATATAT
Source organism: Orycteropus afer afer (assembly GCF_000298275.1). Taxonomy (NCBI): domain Eukaryota; kingdom Metazoa; phylum Chordata; class Mammalia; order Tubulidentata; family Orycteropodidae; genus Orycteropus; species Orycteropus afer. The sequence continues at coordinate 82,543 of NW_006922235.1, forward strand.
AAGATAGTGTTTCGCAGCTATTCATAAGGTTTTCACTGGCCAATTCTTTGAGAAGTGGATGGCCCCTTCCTTCTTTGGAGTCTGTCTTAGTTTGGAAGCTCCACTGAAACCTGTCCACCATGGGTGACCCTGTTGGTGTTTGAAATACCAGTGGGATAGCCTTCAGCCTCACAGACACATGCAAGGCACCAAAGTATGATACACTAACAGATGTGTGGTGGTTATCCTTAGTGTTCTTACATTTGACTCTAAGACTCTTTTGTGGTATTGCTTTTTTATCTTCTTACTAAAGCTTGTCTTTTGTTGGAATTGTTGTATGGCAGTAAAAAAGTGATACAAGGTAAGAGCCTGATCAGTCTGTCAACAAATAGCATGAATATCCTCATTGATATAACAAAAATAAAGTCTTCTGATTATTACTCTTAGCATTCTTAGGCATATTACTAGGTGGATTCAAACATTTCTAGCTACTTTGAGACTATTCAAATCAGGTAAACTCACATAGGATCAATGTGACTCTAACACTTCTGTAGCTATCTACATGTATATATGTATATCACCTAGGAAGTTGAGGTTATTTCTAGATGATACAGATAAAGATGAGTTGGAGATATAGATGTTGTATTCTGGCTCTAACACTAGAGTTCATTTATACCTACCTCTAGCCCCTGGACTGGTCACAAGGAAGAGAGCCTTGTACCACCTCTGTTGAATTAGGTTCCTTAGATCCAATGTTCTCCATCTCTTCCAGTTGCCTACAAGGCCAAGGAGATGATTGGCTCAGAATGACTGACTGAGTTAGAGTAGGGACTGACTGAAAGGGAAGAAAGATGCTTATGGGTCTCCACCTTCCTGGAATCTAATAAAAAAATTACTGATTTATTTATTGATGCTTTGAGTTATAAGATATTATCCAAACCCTTGTAAAAAATGTTTAGGCTAATTAGATGAAAACACCCTTGTGAAGTTAGTCATGAGAATTTATTCTTTATTTCAAAATGTCTAAATATTGCAAAATGATCATATATTTCTTTCTAACAACCAAACATATTTTCAATTCATTCTTAGTTTGTCAAGGTTTCCAGTTTGACAGAATAAATTTGATGCCAGGAAAATGAGTACATTTGATTCTGATACTCTGTTAGAAACCTTACTCATCTTTAAAAATTCAGGTCATTTATCTATGATGTCATTTATCCTTAGATATCATCAACCAACCTCTGCAAAATAATTTACACCATCTTCTAAGTCTCCATTTACTTTTTAGGCACTTGTATCTTAATTGTTCAATGGAGCCCTTGGGTAGTGCATACACTTAATGTACAAAGGTTGGAAGATTAAGTCCACCCAGAGACACTTTAGAAGAAAAATAGTGCTTATATATTTCAGGAAAAAAAAAAGCAATAATTGAAAACCCTATGGACCATAATTCTGCTCTGAGACACATGGGGTCCCTATGAGTTTAAGTGAACTCAACAGCAACCGTCTTATATTGGAAAAAAAAAAAAAAAAACTGTTTTGCTATCAATATTTTTTTCCATGAATATTTGGACTATATTTGTTGTATCTCTCAATATAATTTTTAGTAAATGAATGTTAAATAAATATTGGCTGTAGTTTAACAAATGATCAAATGAAAATATTCCATCATGTGATACATGAGAGAAAACACTTAATAATCAATTCTGTTAAGAATCCCTATAGATTTAACTTGTTAGGAGAGTATTGTGTAATAGAAAAATTAAGCATTATGCCTTCTGAAAATATATACCTATCACATATGTGTAAAAAATCCCATCCATTTGCCAGAATAAATGAATATGTTAAAGTACAGGCTTTTCCAAATAAATGGAATAGTAATTTCAGTTTTAATCAACTTATAAATCTGTGCTCAGATTTCTTTTTTATACATTTTTTGTTAAATAAAATTCATATGGTTATCACAAATTCACCAGTAGTACCATGCAATGGATTTTCAAAAATTCACATGCTGATCTGCCCTCAGAGTTTAAAGTGGAGCTAATGCTATCATAAATCTTTGGAGAATTTTCTGGGCTAAGCAAATTTTAACTATGAAAAATTTTCCCTTGAATTGGGAAAAACGTTTTGAAAATATGAAGAAAAAATATTAATTGATTAGTAATAATTTTGAAAATATCTTGGGAAATCTATTTCTGTAGTGATACTGCCTCAGAAACCCAAGGAGGGAGCTCTATGAGTCAGGTCCAACTCCGTGGCACATAACAACAACAAACACAACAACATCACTGCTTTCTCATTTTGTCATATTATGATTGCTTTCCAGTTGCTGTGAGTCTGGAGACTACTCCACTGGTATTTCAAACACCAGCAATGTCACCTATGGTGAACAGGTTTCAGTGGAGTTTTCAGAATAAGACAGATTCAGAAGACAGAAAAGGCCATTCACCTCTCATAGAATTGGCCAGTGAAAACCTTATGAATAGCAGTGAACAAACACTGTCTGATGTATTTCTGGAAAACTTTATTAATACCTCTGAATCATTCCTGTGATATAGTGACAGAAGATGAGCCTCTCAGGTCCGAAAGCACTCAAAATACAACTAGGGAAAAACTGTCTCCTCAAAGTAGAGTAGACCTTAATGACATGAATGAAGTAAAGCATTTGGGACCTCCATTTGCTAATGTGGCATGACTCAAAATAGGAAGAAACAGTTATAAACATGCATTACTAATCAGAACATGGAATGTGCAAAGTATGATCCTAGAAAAATGGCAAGTTGTCAAAAATGAAGTGGAACACATAATGATTGATATCCTAGGCATTAGTGAGCTGAAATGGACTGGTTCTGGCCATTTTTAATCAGACAAACATATGATCTACAATACCAGGAATGACAAAATGAAGAGGAATTGAGTGGCGTTCATTGTCACAAAACATGTTTCAAGATTTATCATTAACTACAATACCCTCAGTAATAGGATAATATCCATATGCCTACAAGGAAATTGAAGATTTTTGGTAACTTCTGCAGTATGAAATTGACCAAACATGCAATCAAGATGTGTTGATTATCATTGGTGATTGGAATGCAGAAGTTGGAAACAAAGAATCACCAGTAGTGCGAACGTATTGTGATGGAAATAACTCTGAAGGTCGCATGATAGAATTTTGCAAGACCAATGACTTATAAATAGCAAATCCCTTTTCTCAACAACATAAACAGCAGCTATTCATGTGGACTTCTCCAGATGGAGTACATAGGAATTGGACTGACTATATCTGTGGAAAGAGGTGATGGAGAAGCTCAATATGTTCAGCCAAAACAAGGCCAGGAGATAACTGTGGAATAGACCATCAACTGCTCATATGCAAGTTCAAGTAGAAGGTGAAGTCAACTAAAGCAAGTCCATGAGAGCCAAAATCTAGTCTTGATTATATCCCACCTGAATTTAGAGACCATTTGAATAATAGATTTGATGCATTGAACACCAGTAACCAAAACCAGAGGAATTGTGGGATGACATCAAGAACATCATCCATGAAGAAAGCAAACAGTCATTAAAAAGACAGGAAAGGAAGAAAACTCCAAACTGGATGTCAGCAAAGATTCAGAAACCTGCTTTTGAATGGTAAGTAGCTAAAACAAATGGAAGAAATGAAAAGATAGAAGAGCTGAACAGAAGATTTCAAAGAAAACTTGAGAAGACAATGTTAATTATTGTAATGAAATGTGCAAAAGAGTTAGAAATCCTAAAGGAAAGAACATATTCAGTATTTCTCAAGCTGAAAGAACTGAAGAAAAATTCAAGCTTTGAATTGTAATATTGAAAGATTCTATGGGCAAAATATTGAATGATGCAGGAATCATCAAAAGAAGATGGAAGGATTACACAGAGTCACTGTACCAAAAAGAATTGGTTGATGTTCATCTAATTCAAGAGGTGGCATATGATCAAGAACCAATGGAATTGAAGGAAGAAGTCGGTCCTGCAAAGAAGGAATTGGCAAAAAAAAAAAAAAAAAGAAAGAAAGAAAGAAAAAGAAAGCTCCAAGAAGTGATGGAATACTCACTGAGATGTTTCAAGCAACAGAAGCCACACTGGAGACACTTGCTTGTCTATGCCAAGAAATTTGGAAGACAGCTACCTAAACAACTGACTGAAAGGTCCATATTTTTGTTCACTCCAAAGAAAGATGATCCTGCAGAATCTGGAAATTATTTAACAATATCATTAATATCACAGACAAGTAAAATCTTGCTGAAGATTCTAAATTCTAAAAGGGTTGCTGCAGTATATTGACAATGAACTTCCAGAAATGCAAGCTGGATTTGGAAGAAGACATGGCACAAGTGATATCAATACTGATGTCAGGTGGGTCTTTGTGGAAAGAAAAGAATACCAGAAAGATGTTTATTTGTGTTTTATTGATTAAGCAAAAGCATTCTACTCTGTGGATCATAACAAATTATGGGTAACATTGAGAAGAATGAGAATTCCAGAACACTTAATTGTGCTCACGAGGAACCTGTCCATAGACTAGGAGGCTATCATTAGAACAGAAAAAGGGGATAATTCATGGCTTAAAATCAGGAAGATTGTACATTAGGGTTGTATCCTTTCACCATACATATTCAATCTGTAAACTTCACAATTAATCTGAGAAGTTGGATTATATGAAGAAGAATGCAGCATCAGGATTGAAGGAAGATTCATTAACAACCTGTTGTATGCAGATGAAAAAGTCTTGCTTGCTGAACGTGAAGGTGACTTGAAGCACTTACTGATGAAGATTAAAGACTACAGTCTGCAGTGTGGTTTACACTTCAACATAAAGAAAATTAATTAAAATCCTCACAACAGGTCCATTTAGCTTTATCAAGATAAATAGAGAAAAGATTGACATTTTCAAAAATTTCATATTACTTGGTTCCACAATCAACACCAATGGAAGCAGCAGTCAAGAAATCAGATGACATATTGAATTGAGCAAATCTGCTGAAAAAGAACTCTTTAAAGTTCTGAAGAACAAAGAAGACTAAGGTGCACCTAACCCAAACCATGATATTTTCAGTTGCCTCATATGTATGTGACAGCTGGACAATGAATAAGGAAGACTGAAGAAGAGTTGTTGCTTTTAAATTGTGGTGTTGGCAAAGGATACTGAAAATACCATCAACTAACAGAAATAACAACAAATTGATTCTGTGCCAGCCTCACAATCCTTGATACACCTATCATTTGACTGTTAACCAGAAGGCTGGCAGTTTAAACCTACCTCCTCGGTAAAGGTAAAGGTCTTCATCGTCATTATCTTCGTGTTGTGTAGGCTGTGGAGAAAGAAGTGAAGGATTTGTTGTGTTGTCTCAGGGGAGGCAGAGGCAAAAGAGGTGGAGGTGGAAGGGGAGGCAGGAGAGGCAGAAATTCTCTGTGTAATTTTATAGAAATAATGTGAAAAATTCTGCTTATACGTGGACCCATACAGTTCAATCTCATGTTGTTCAAGGTCAACTGTATATAGATAATTGATTTTCAGAATTAACAAAGTAAACAGCCTTGAAGGACAGAAGGTTTCATCACCACATCCTCTCCTAATTAGCTCAAACATCTGCAGAGTCAGGCAATAGGACACATAAGTCAGTCTGTATAATGTCTTTTAGCTTACAAAGAAGGACATAAGGAGTTTGGCTGTCCAGTACTAACAGACTATAAAATTACATCCACATATAGCAGATTGAGAGCTTTGGTGTCATAGTGCCTAAGGCACTTGACTATTAACTAGAAGATTGGTAGTTTAAACCCACCAGCCACTCCTTGGAAGGAAGGTTGAGCAATCTACTTCTGTAGTGATGTTGTTGTTATGTGCCGTTGTGTTGGCCTCGACTCATAACAACCCCTCCTTGGGTTTCTGAGGCAGTATCAGTACGAAAGTAGATTGCCCAACCTTCCTTCCAAGGAGTGGCTAGTGGGTTTGAACTGCCAGCCTTCTGGTTAGCAGTCATATACCTTAGGCACTATGCTACCAGAGCTCTCTCTGTAGTGATACTGCCTTAGAAACCCAAGGAGGGGTCACTAGGAGTCGGATCAGACTCAACAGCAATGAGTTTGTTTTTGTTTTCTAGAGTAGATATCAAAACATTTCCTGAATGTACCCAGGCCCTGCTCACATTTGTGCTCCAATAGAGCTTTGAGTAGACTGCACCTTCAGCAGTATCAGAATGAGTTAGGACTGCCTGGCCTTAATGTCATCTTAGTCAACAAAAGGCCTTGCCTAAGGACCAATAGAGTGGAAACTAGCCCACTGCCAAATAACTTGACTTGTGTATTGACTTCTGGGTCAAGGTACTCAACTGGTGATACTAAAAATGGTGTCTATTAAATAGGAAGCAGCCCTTTGACAGTGGCTCTGGCAGGCTGCTAAGGGTTAGGACTATTGAAAATATCTCAAGGTTGTTGGAAGAGGCTAGCCTGTCCACTGGCAATTTGAGACCCTACAGAAATTTATTTTAAAATGTAGTCTTTAATTAGCAACAGATTAAGAACCAGGTAATCATTTTCAAACAAATGTTTTTTCTGTGATTAGTATTATGAAGACAGTGTGATTAATCTTTGTGTCATTCAGATGTAGTGTCAGTAAACTATTAAGATACAAAAATTTGATTCCATGGTCATTTTATATCTTTGAGGGCTTATGAAAACCATATTAGGCATAACATCACCAAGAATATAATCCAAGGAACACTAATGGAAGTGATACAAATCACTAAGGATATACTACCATAGAATTAAAGAAAATAACAACAAAACACACTACAAAAGATACTAAAAAAAAAAAAAAATGTAAATGATCATCCATGTAAAACTAAAGCCTTCATCTGAGACTGAAGTATGCAGAAGAGGTATGGTGAAATAACAGAAAGAATTGAAAAATGAACTGGAAGGACTTGGGAAAGAAAGAAGTGATAAAGTCAAATCAACACAGAAATGAGGCCCATACTGAAAAGAAAAGAAGTAAATAAATGCTGCTGTCAGTATGGTAAATGTATGGAAGACAGAGTCAATATTCTACACAATATATGTCAAAATATTAATATTTGCTGCTAAGCAGGGGCCAAGTAAGTATGGGTGCTTTTCCTAAAACTTTCTGTATTTTTTGAATGTTTTAGATTTAATTTTTTGAAATGATCGATGTTATTATTCCTCAGCAAAATTTTGCCAGAGAATTTCTGCTCTGGGGTTAATTAGTGCATCTCTTTCCTTTTCAAATCTGATTGACAGAAACCAGAAAACAGTTAACAGTGGAGAAAAGGCCTGCAGAATAATGAGAACTGATTGATGACAATACAAGCAGAAACTTGTAGTGTCCATTACTGTTTTCCATTAGGTACAACTTTGAATAAAATACTTGCTAGACCTTGTGCTAATTATCTGTAATAATATGTTTCATTTCCTCTTTTTACCAACTTGATAAAATAGGCATAATTGTTCAAACTTCTAAGACAAAAATGAAGATTAAACTTCTTAAGTTGCTCTACTTTTAGGAGTCCTGGTTGATATAAAAGTTTAAGCACTTGAGTATTAGCTGAAAAGATGGCAGTTTGAACCCACCCAAAGACATCAAACCCATGCAGAGACACCTTGGAAGACAGGCTTGGTGATCTGGTTCCAAAGTCACAGACTTGAAAACTCTATGGAGCAGTTTTGCTCTGTACTCACAGGTTGCCTTATTGCAATTTACTCGAATCCATACTTTTTGTGTGTATGAGTGTGTAGTACAAAACAGGAGCCCTGGTGATGCAGTGGTTATAGCACTAGGTTGCTAACTGAAAGGTGGGCAGTTTGAATAAACCAGCAGCTCTATGGGAGAAAGATGTGGCAGTCTGCGTTCATAAAGATTTACAGTCTTGAAAACCTTACAGTGCAATTCTATTCTGTCCTATAGGATCACTGTGAGTCAAAATGGACCCAACAGCAGTGACTTTGATTGGTTTTGTAGTTCTAGTTCATTGAGTGAATGTGCCACAGTTTATTTTCCCGTTCACCAAATTAAGAACAATTAAGTTATTTTTCCAGTGTTTGCCTAGTATTATAAAACCTGGTATGAATATCCACTGGGAATTCTTTGTAATGGCATATATTGTAATTATGAGTAAACAGCTGAGAGTAGAACTTCTGGATTGTGTGAAAAGTGTATTTTAAAATTTATAAAGCACCAACAAGCATTTTTCAAAGTGGCCCTATCATTTTGCATCCACCCTAGCAATATATAAAATTTGCGGTTGCTTCATATTTTTACCAAACCAAAGAAACCAAATCCACATTCATTGAGTCAATTCTGACTCATAGCAACCCTACAGGACAGCGTAGTATCACCTCATAGGGTTTCCAAGCATGTAAATATTTTTGGAAGCACGCTACCTCATCTTTCTTCCTGAAGCACTGGCAGATTTAGACTGACAACCTTTCTGTTAGCAGTTGAGTGTTTAATGACTGTCCCACCAGAGCTGCTTATATCCTCACTACCCAAACCCAAACTTATTCCTGTCAAGTTGGATCTGACTCATAGTGACCCCTCCTTGGGTTTCTGAAGTGGTTATCACTACAGAAGTAGATTGGCCAACATTCCTTCCAAGGAGTAGCTGGTGGGTTTGAACCACTAGCTTTCTGGTTAGCAGTCAAATTCCTTAGGCACTGTGCTACCAGAGCTCCTATATATGTACATGTATACATATACATATTCATATGTATACACACATATATAAGTATATATATATGAACTCCCATATATATATGTATATCTACATATACAATTTATATGTGTTGTTGTTGTTGTTATGTGCTATTGAGTCAGATCTGACTCATAGTGACCCCTCCTTGGGTTTCTGAAGTGGTTATCACCATGGAAGTAGATTGCCCAACCTTCCTTCCAAGGAGTGGCTGGTGGGTTTGAACCACCGGCCTTCTGGTTAGCAGTCAAATGCCCTAGACACTATGACACCAGAGCGCCCATATCCTTACTTGTTATTTTTATTTTTTGTTTTTTGCCTTGTGATTGGTATGTAGTGTTATATTACGGTGGTTCTAATTTACATTTCCCAATGACTAATAATATTCAGCACATTTGTATCTTTTTGCTATTCCTATGTCCTCTTTTATTATCTCAACAACAACAAATGTCCTCTTTAATTAAGTATTCTGCCCATATATTTTTTATTGAATCATTTTAATTGAATAATTTTCCTCTTGTTGTTGTTGTTGTTATGTGCCATCGAGTCAGCCCTGACTCATAGCGACCCCTCCTTGGGTTTCCGAGGCAGTATCACTACGGAAGTAGGATTGCCCAACCTTCCTTCCGAGGAGTGGCTGGTGGGTTTGAACCGCCAGCCTTCTGGTTAGCAGTCAAGTGCCTTAGCCACTATGCTACCAGAGCTCTCTATGTATTTGGGATACAAATTCTTATCAAATATGTTTTAAAATATTTTCTCCCAGGTGATCACTTGTTTTTTACTTTCTTAATAGTAACTCAGTTAAAAAGCAAATAATAATAATAATAATAATAATAATAATAATAATAATAATTTTGAGAAAGTACATTTTACAATTATTTTTTCCCTTTGACAGCTTTGCTTTCTGATGGGCCTTATGAGTCAACACAAATACTTCTTCCTTAATCACTTCATCTCATCTTTAGACAAAGAAGATCTCTACCTTGAGCCAGGGCTCAGAATATCTGAATTCTACAATTAGCTTTCTTCTTTTATAGCTCTCCCTGGAAGATCTCTCTGGAAAGAGAAGTCATTTTAGAGATGATAATATATTAACTGACATACATTAAGGTATGTACACAGTAAATGACTCAAGGGGACATTATGAAACTAAAGAGAACTGAGGCAGTCAAGAAGGAATGGGGAAAAGTCTTTTGCTAGAGCTAATAATTTAAACTCAAGTTTTTCAAATGAGACTCTATTGACCTATTGGGCCATGTACTTCTTTACTGTGTGGGGTTGTTCAGTGTTTTGTATGATACTTAGCAGCACTCTGGATCTCTATTTACTAAATTCAAGTAGCTATCCCCCAGTTGTGAGATCCAAAACTGTGGGTACAGCTTTCAAATTTCCCCTTCTGTGTGTAATCAGTTCTTATTGAAAAGTAATGATTTAAACAAAGCAACCAAAAGGGTACTTGATGAACCTTATTTGTTGGCAAGAAACATGTTTGTCTTTTAAAATTAAAAAGATTCACAATTTTAGATAAAATGCATTCTGCAAGAAGAATAGCTTCACTTAGTTATAAGCAGGTTTCACTTTGGTTTTTCACCAATTACTAATATTTTCTAAATGGCAGGTGACTTATATCTTTTGCTTAAAGGGCAAACGATCCAAATGGTATATGTAAACAAAGCATAAAAAACAGAAGAGCTACAATAGTGATTTTATGACAGTGTCCTTATGAATCAATTTTGATTTAAATGTCATTATTTTCACAGTTATATTGCAGGGGGATGACGGTGTGTGTGTGCGTATATGTGTGCACGTGCACGCAAAAATAACCAGTTCCAGGAAAAACACACTAGGTCTTTGCCGCTGCTCACTATAAGTAAAGTGTTCATAATGTACCTTGAGTAGTTTCCCGATAGTGTTTTTTTTCCTTGCTTATTAAAATTAATGATTTTTTAGAAACTGTGGAGCCAGCCATAATGGGAAAGATATTGAGCTTGGTTTTAAATTTCCGATGACATGCCTCCCACCAAGGCATTCCCCTAGGCTTTCAGTCCAAGTAGTCTTAAAAAATAAAATAAATTAATAAGTGTTTTTAAATTAGCCACCTCTACCCCATGGCCATTATGGCTATAATATAATAGTGAGATTTATATACTTCGAATTTTAAAACTATGCCATTCAGCTCTGATACATAAAGAATCTGAAAGAAATCACTCTCATCCTTACAACAAGAAAAATTGTTGAACAAACTGATAATCTATGACTTTCCCTGTATCCATCAGAGAGTTGAAATCACAATACAAACCATCATCACAATTTTAGCTGAATCAGATAAAACATTCTTAATATCAGCTTAACTGGAACTACCAAAAAAGCAAACACACTGCCATTGAGCTGTATCTGACCCATAGAGACCCCTCTTTGGGTTGCCGAGGCAGTATCACTACAGAGATAGATTGTCCAACCTTCCTTCTGAGGAGTGGCTGGTGGATTTGAACCACTAGCCTTTTGGTTAGCAGTCAAATGCTTTAGGCACTACACTACCAGAGAGTTAAAAATTGGTTGTTTGTGCCTTTGAGTCAATTCTGCCTCATAATGATCCTGTAGGACATAGTAGATTTACCCCATAGGGTTTCTTAGCCTGAATCATTACAGGAACCTATAGCTAGGTATTTTCTTCCACCATGTCACTTGTGGGATTTAACCACTGATATTTTGGTCAGCAGCTTAGTTCTTTAACCATTGTGACACCAGCACTCCTTATAAGGTAGTTAAAAAAAAAATCTAACTGCCTTTGAGTCAGTTACTACTCATAAAGAGGTTGCAAATCGTTATGGAAGCAGATAGCCTCATCTTCCTTCTGCAGAGCAATTGATGGGTTTGAACTACTGACCTTCTGGTTCAAAGGAAAATGCCTTATTCATTAAACCACCAGAGCTCCTTTATAAGCTGGTAGAAAACTTAAATGGTAACTTGATGAGTCTAGACTAGTTTGAGAGAGAGAAATTCCTGAGATCTGCAGTCCTCGGCAGTCTCCCACACTT
>NW_006922235.1:98313-101270 GCF_000298275.1 Orycteropus afer afer
AGTGGAAAAGTAATTATTTATAATATGACCTTTACATTCTCCTAGCAAAAGCCTGCTACTATTCAGAGAACAATATTTTATTAGGTTTTTATCACAAATATGTACAAGAGCAATTATCAAAATTCAGCTCCCCCTAGCATTCCCATCAACTAAGGAAGACAGATTAAAACAAAACAAAACAAAAGCCTTAAAAAATGTATGAAAATCCCATCTATGAGGCATACCTACTAAATAACAGAGATTTAATGGTAAATTTATTGAACTTATCCCTTCCTTCACTACTTATCACCACATCAACAGAATTCCAGTATAATAGCAGTAGATTAGAGCTAAAAGAGCTGCAAGACTTAAAATCCACTCAAGAAGAACTTTGACTGCTAACCAGAAGGCTGCCGGTTCAAACCTACCAGCCACTCCTTGGAAGGAAGACTGAACAATCTACTTCCGTAGTGATACTGCTTTGACCAAAAGAGTGGTCATTATGATTCAGATCCAACTGCATGACGGAGTTTTTTTTTTTTTTTTGGTTTCGTAGGAAAACCCAAACACAATAGAGAAGACTAAACAAAAGAAACGCTAGAAGAATTTGAAGCCATTAACACTTATAGCCTCAAATTTAACATAAAATGAAATGAAAAAAGAATATCAATCACAACACAACTCTGAGCAAATTAACATAAAACTTCACACTAAAAACCTGATTATCTCAGATTCTATTATGAGATTTATAATGCCCGGCTTTCAAGAAAAAATTAGAAGACATGATAAATGCACTAAAAATATATACTTTGAAAAGACAAAGGAAGCATCTGAAGTAGAGTGAGATATAGCACAGATTGTGAAATTATTAGAAAGTGAATTTAAGGTAATTATAAGTAATGTGTTGAAGACTTATTATAGGAAAAGTAGAAAACATTCAAGAACAGATTGACACTGTAATCAAAAAGATGGAAAATAAAAGAGAGATCAAAAGGAAATGCCAGAAAGCAAAACACTATGATAGAAATGAACAACTTCTTAGAAAGGCTTATTAATAAGCTAGAAATGACCAGGGAATGAATTAGTAATTTAAATATAAAGTCATAAAAATATCTCAGATATAAATAAAAAGAAAAAAATGAAAAGGGATAAAAGGATTTATAAGAACTATAAAGAAAAAGTTCAAAAGTTATAATATGCTTAACTGAGATATCAGAAGGACAAGAATGAGAATAAAGTTGAAAAACAATGGTTGAGAACTTTCCAAAACAAATCATAGATAGTATACCACACATCCAAGAAGCTAAGAGAACACCATGCTACATAAACATCAGGGAAAAAAAAAAAAAAATCTAGATATATCAGATTGAACCTGAAGAAAACCAAAGACAAAGACAATGTTTAGAAAAAAGACATAGAGAATGAAATACAAAAAGAAAGTATATTACCTATGTAGGAAAAATGATAAGAATTGCAGTCATTTTTTTTGCCAGAAGAAGAGGGTGGAAATACTTGAAATGATGAAAGAAAGAAAGAAAACACCAATATGATCCTTTAAAAGTGAAGGAGAAAAACAGATTTCTTTTTTCAAACAAATAAATAAGAAACAAAGAAATGTGAAAAGAAGTTCTTCAGAGGAAAAGAAATTAATTATGCACTGCACTCAAGTGGGACTTATCCTAGATGTGCAAGATACAAAATTGATTCACTATTTGAAAACCAATTAATGTAATCTACCATGTTAGCAGCCTAAAGAAGAAAATTCATATGATCATATTAATTGATATAAACAAGTTATTGGACAATATCCAGCACTCATTCATGAATAAAACTGAGGAAACTCAGAATAAACGGTGACTTTCTCAACTTGATGAAGAAGAACTGAAAGAAAAAAAAAAAAAAAAACAGCTACCACTATACTTACTGGTGAGTAACTGCATGATTTCCCCTAAGACTAGGAACAAAGCCTGGATGTCACTATTCATCTTTCCCATTCAATATCATACTGGATGTCCTAGGTAGAGCAATAAGACAAGACAAGGAAATAAATGTGTAAACACTGGAAATGAAGAAATAAAATTCTATTTTTTAATGTATACATGATTGACTACATAGAAAATTCAAAAAAAAAAAAATTTCTCCTAGCATTAATAAATCAAGATTGCAAGATAAAAAGTTAGTATACAAAATGCAACTGCTCTTTTACATACCAACAATAAACAATTGAAATTTTAAACTAAAATATAATGCAATTTGCAGTAACACTAAAAAATAAAATGCATGGGCATAAATCTAATATCTACATGATCTTTTTTAGAGAAACTATAAAACTGATTGAAGAAGTGAAAGATCTAATGTTCTATTTGGTGTTCATGGATCAGAAGACTCAATATTGTTAAGATGCAAATTCTTCCTAATTTGATATATATATTCAGTACAATCCAATGAAAATCTCAGCAACACATTTTGTAGTTATCCACAAAATGATTCTGAAGTTTATGTGGAAAGACAAAAGGTCTATTACAGCCAACATAATAGTGAAGAAGAACAAAGGTGGAGGTCTAACACTATTCAGTTTCTAGACTTTATATAAATCAACAATTAATACAACATAGATCAATGTAATAAAATTCAGAGCACCATAATAGTCCCACACAAATAGAGTCAAACTGATGTATGTCACAGGAACAAAGGCAGTAAAATAGAGAAAGGATAGTCTTATCAAAAAATGATGCTGGGACAATTGGAGGTCCATAAGCAACAAAACCAACACAGACATGGACCTTAATTTTTTCACAAATATTATTTCAAAACAGATCACACACTTAATTATAAAACAAAATTTAAAAATTTCCATAAGAAAGGAAAAATCTCAGTGACTTTGGGTTTGGTAATGAGTTACTAAGTATAGAACCAGAGAAATGATCAATGAAAACAATTGATAAGTTGGACTTTATTAAAATTAAAAAAAAAAAAAA
>NW_006922235.1:101991-107573 GCF_000298275.1 Orycteropus afer afer
TTGGAGGCTTTAAGTCCAAGTTCAAAGTGCCAGGCTCTAGGGGCTGGGTGAAAGCCCCTCAGCCTTGGGCTTCAGCTCTGCCTCCAACTCCCGGCCCACTGAAGCCAGAGGCTTTTCTTCACTCAGACAGCTGCTTGCTGCTGAGGCTGACAAGCCCAAGGTTGACAAGTGAAAAGGCACAGTCCCGATATTACCAAACCACATGGCAGACCATTAACTCAAATCCATTGTAAGTCCCAGGGTCAGCAGAGCATAGCAAGCTACTGAGAAACAACAGGGCTACATGCAGGGTCCTAGCATGCCATAGGCTAGAGACAGTTTCCCAAGCCTTCTGCTTAAATACAGGAAGCAGACCACATTCCCTAAGGCAGTTATTCAGCTGCTCACAGGAGATTCCACCATGGAGTTGATTACCAGTCTCATCATGGGAAATACTACATCCAGCTGCCCAGCCACTAAAGCAGGCTAGCCAAGTTTACACACAAACTGAACTATCACTACCATATAAAAAGATGTCAGCATCATTATTCAATAGTCAATTGCAAAATAAAAGAACAATAAATCTCCCCTACACACCTACTAAAATGGTAAGTTAAAAACCCTGCCACATCAAATGCTGAAGAAGATTCAGCATAACCAAAATTTTCATGCATTGATTGTGGGAATCCAAAATGAGAAGTTGCTTTGGAAGATAATTTGGTACTTTTTACAAAGGTAAACAGACTTTAACCATATAATGCACTCACATCACTCCTAGGTATTTATCTAAATATTTGAAAACTTATTCTACATAAAACCTGCATGTGAATGTTTATATCATCTTTATCTATCAGTGCCAGAAATAATGGATAAACAAACTGTGGTACAGCTATACAAAGAAATAAATTAAATTTAAATGCAAATTTCTTATCAAGACAAGCCAGTATAAAAATATTTTATGGTCGCCATATAAAATACTGTATTGTTCCAATCACTTAACATACTGGGAATTGAAAATACATCAAAATAGTGAACTGGTCAGTATTTGCCCAGTGTTCAGACAAAGGAGATTAGGTCAAATAGGTGAAGTACAAAGGATTTTTAGGTTTGTGAAAGTGTTCTATATAATCATGTTATAGTGTATAAATGACATTACAGATCTGTCAGCACCCAAAACATTAAAGCACAAAGAGTGAACCATACAGTATTTAAATAAAATACATATATATATATATATATATATATATACTCACATTTACAAAGAACTCTTAACACTGTACAATAAAAAAAATAAATATTCTAATTAAGAAATGAGCAAAATATCAGAATAGGCAAATCAACAAAGATAGACAACAAACGACTATATAAAACGATGTCAGCATCATTGTTTATTACAAACCCAGTGCCCTCGAGTCCAATCTGACTCATAACGAGCCCTCCTTGGTTTCCGAGGCAGGATCATTACAGAAGTAGATGGCCCAACCTTCCTTCCCAGAATTGGCTTGTAGGTTTGAACCACCAGGCTTTTGGTTAGCTGTCAAAATACCTTAGGCACTATGCCACCAGAGCTGCCCATTGTTCGCTAGTCAATTGCAAATTAAAACAACAATAAGTGAGTTTCTCTTAAAGGTGAGAAATTGAGTTTCTCTTAAGGGTGATGAAAACACTGAAAAACAAAACAAATATGTATGTGGGTATATATATATATCCACCACTCATCGGTCAGTTTGTCTAGTTTGTCTTACTGTAGTGGCTTGTCAGTTGCTGTGAGGCTGGAGGCTATGCCACTGGCATTTCAAATACCAGCCAGGTCAGCCATGGTAGACAGGTTTCAGCAAAGTTTGCAGACTAAGACCAAGTAGAAAGAAGCATGAGGACAACAAATTCTGAAAAAAATTGGTCTTTGAAAACCTTATAAATATTGGTGAAACACTGTCTGATACATTATTCAAGTATTCTATGAATAGCATTAAAACACTGTCAGATATAATGCCAGACAAAAAAACTCCTTTGGTTCAAAGGCACTAGAAATGCAACTGGCGGGAAAGAGCTACCTCCTCAAATAATGTTGACATTAAAGCTTTTGTGACCTTCATTTGCTGATTGGGCACAAGTCAAAACGGGAAGAACACTTGGAATCATTCATTAATAATCACAATCTGAAATGTACAAAGTATGAATCTAGGAAAATTAGAGGTTGTCAAAAATGAAATGTAACACATTAAGATTGATACCCCAGTTATTCATGTGCTGAAATGCACTGGTATTGGTCATTTTGAATCAAATAATCATATGGTCTAAAGGAAGATGAGGCAATCTACTTCCGTCGTGATACTGCCTTGGAAACCCAAGGAGGGGTCACTATGAATCGGGTCAGACTCAATAGCACATAACAACATTATGATAACAACAATAAATTGAAGAGGAATGGTGTAGGATTCATTGTCAAAAAGAACATTTCAAGATCTATCCTGAAGTACAATGCTTTCAGGGATGGGAAAATATCCATGCATCTACAAGGAAGACCAGGTAATATGACTATTATCCAAATTTACACATCAACTCTTAAAGCCAAAGATGAAGAAACTGGAGATTTTTACCAACTTCAGCAGTCTAAAACTGATCATTCAATCAAGATGTGCTGATAATTTTGGACTATTGGAATGCAAAAGATGGAAACAAAGAAACATCATTAATTGGAAAATATGTCCTTGGTGCCAGAAATGAGGTCAGAGATTAATTGCATGAGAATTTTGCAAAACCAATGATGTTTTCATTACAAATACCTTTTTTTTCAACAACATAAACAGCAACTATACACATGGACCTCACTAGATGGAATACACAGGAATGAAATGGATTATATTTGTGGAAGAAGCAATGGAGAACCTCAGTATCATCAGTCAAAATGAGTCCAGGATCCTACTGTGGAATAAATATCAATTGAACAAGTTCAAATTAAGCTAGAAAAAAAAATTGAGACCTGAAGAGAAGTTTTCAAAGGGCAGTTCTAGAAGACAAAGTGAAGTATTGTAATGACGTGTGCAAAGATCTGCAGTTAGAAAAACAAAAGGGAAGGACATATTCAGAATTTCTCAAGCTGAACGAATTGAACTAAAAATTTAACACTTAAATTGCAATCTTGAAGGATTCCATAGGCAAAATACTGAATAAAGTAGGATGCATCTAAAGAAGGTGGAAGAAATACACTGAATCACTTAAAAAAAAAAAAATGGGTTGACAATCAGTTATTTCAGGAGGTAACATATAATCAAGAACTAATGGTAGTGAAGGAAGAAATCTAAGTTGCACTGAAGGAATTGGCTAAAAATAAGACTCCAGGAACTGACAGAATACCCATGGAGATGTTTCAACAAACAAATGCAGTGCTAGAGGTGCTAGCCGAAAAATTTGGAAGGTAACTATATGGCCAATCAACTAGAAGAGATTGATAGGTGTGCCCATTCCAAAGAAAAGTGATCCAAAAGAATATGGAAATAATCAAACAATGTCATTAATATTACATGCAAGTAAAATGTTGCTGAAGATAGTGCAAAATTAGTTATAGCAGTATATTGTCAAGGAACTTCCAGAAATTCAAGCATGATATAGAAAAGGACATGAAACAAGCTTTACTGGCTTTTGTTTCTCTAGAGAACCCAGTCTAACACATTTGGTACTGAGAGTGGTTCTAGAAAGACAAAATCATAAGGATGAGCTTCCTAAATTGGTTCTCCAGTTTGATTAATCTTGAAGACACTGGTGACCCTGCGTATGTAAGTAAAGAGGGCCCTGCTAATCCGTGGCATGAGGGAGCAACATTAATATGCGAAATAGCACCACCAATAGATCAAGCACTTGTGAGAAGTGACGCTCTGGGTGATGGGATATTTGATACTTTTCTGCAATTTTGTCAGCATGAGGAGTATAAGGAAGCTGGTTGGTTGGACCTACTTACAGTAGACAAAGTGGTGAAAGAGCGAGATGAGCTCAGAGCTTCTGAGTCTTGGCTTAAGCGCTGCATAAGACTTCAGTGCTTCCAGTTGTGCTCTGAAAGAAAGCCTCATATCTTCTAGTAACAGAGCTGATATTGCTGAAAACCAAACACAGAGTCTCATTTTAAGGGTGGCTGAATTACAATGCCAATTAAATTGCCAACCCAGCATGGTGTCTGAAGTTAAAGTGAGGGCATTGATTGGGAAAAAATGGGATCCTGAAACCTGGAATGGGGACATATGGACAGATAATCCGGAAGATCAGGATTTGGAGCTGTATATTCTGTTGAATCCCTCCCATCTGAACAGATTACTGTAAAATCATTATCCCCTCCTCCTCAGTTTGATGGGACTAGCCAAACTGGTCCTGCTGGGTCATTGCCTGAGGCAGAGGCCTTGGAATACATTCCTGAATGCTCTCAGGAACTGCCTCAACCCCTCATTGTTGCTGCCAGACCTATAACTAAAATTAAGTCCAAGCAAGCTCCAAAAGGTGAAATAGAAAGTATGACTGAGGAGGTGGTACACTGTACCCGAAAAAACCTACTTGATTTTGCTAACATGTACAGACAGAAACCTGGAGAATATGTATGGAATGGCTACTGAGGGTGTGGGATAATGGTGCAAGGAATGTAAGGTTGGATCAGCCTGAGTTTACTGATTTAGGCCCACTAAAAATGGATTCTTCATTCATTGTCTCAGCTCAAGGGATTAGGAAAGGATCTAATAGTTTATTTGGTTGGCTTACTGAGGCATGGATTATGAGGTGGCCTACCTTAAATCAAATTGAAGTACTAGGCCTGCCTTGGTATAATGTAGAAGAAGGTATCCAGAGGCTTAGGGCAATTGGCCTGTTAGAATGGATTTATCACATTAGACCCCTAGAGCCAGAAATGGAGAGTCCAGAAGACACGCCTTTCACCAGTACCATGAGGAATAAATTTGTGAAGGCAGCTCCAGCATCCTTGAAGACTGCTGTGATTGCTACTTTATGTAAACCTGATTTGACAGTGGGAACTTCCCTAATCAAAGTATAACACTTAACTATAGTGGGGCTGATTGGACCCCGTGGTAGTAGAGGCCGAGTGGCAGCAGTTAATCGACAAAGGCAAGGTGGACATGGTTACCATAATGACAGCAGAGTCGGAACACTAATCAGAATAGTCTGACTCGTGTGGAATTATGGCATTGGCTACTTGCTCATGGTGTTTCTCGTAGTGAAATACATGGCAAGCCTACTAAATATTTACTTGATCTGTATGTTGTTGTTGTTAAGTGCCGTCGAGTCATTTCCGACTCATAGCGACCCCATGCACAGCAGAACGAAACACTGCCCTATCCTGCGCCAGCCCCACAATCCCTGCTATACTTGAGCCCATCATCACAGCCACCGTGTCAATCCATCTTGTTGAAGACCTCCCCCTTTTACGTCAACCCTCCACCCTACCAAGCATGACATCCTTCTCCAGGGAATGGTCCCTTCTGACAACATGACCAAAATAGGTGAGACGAAATCTGGCCATTCTTGCTTCCAAGGAGCATTCTGGCTGCACTTCCTCCAGGACAGATCTGTTAGTTCTTTTAGCAATCCATGGTACTTTCAGCATT
>NW_006922235.1:108428-110875 GCF_000298275.1 Orycteropus afer afer
AAATGTAAATAAGGTTAATGCATTTTGGTTGTATGTGTGTTAGCATATCATGTTAGGCACAAATATGACTTTATAATTGTCCTTATTTAGAGATTATATATGGTTAAGAAGATGTGTACAACTGCCAAGTTGACAAGGAGTGGACTGTGATAGTTGTAGCTGTGTGTCAATTCTATGTGGTTTGAGCTGTTGTGGTGTGGTTGTTCCGATGATGGGATCAGATGACTATGTTCTGAGTGGCCAATCTGTTGAAAGGGAGTTTCCCTAGGGGTGTGGCCTGCTTCCAGTATATCCAAGGACATCCTGGGAAGAGAGACATTCTTCTGTGGATCGGGATTCTGTTGTGCTGCCTACAACTGTCTGTGAGTGAACAGTCCACCATTTGGCCTGGAGAACTTGGATTCATCATTTGTTGGAGTAACAGCCAGTGTACTGCCTGCCAGCCTTGAGCACACACACACACACACACATATATATATAAACTTTACTGGTTTTTGTTTCTCTAGAGAACCCAGTCTAAAGTAGGATTATAGATCTTGGAAGAGGTAAGAAAAGAAGACTGAAAATGGTTATGTAGAAGCTTATAAGGAACAAAGTTTGGCAGTGAGAGGAGACCTGGGAGTCTGGATGTCTTAGGTAATGAAGAAATTCCACAAAATTTCAGGATAAAAAAATAGAATACAATAATCAATTGAATTTCTATAAACTAACAATACACAATCCAAAATAGAATTTAGAATGCTCTTTTATTTACCACAGCATCAAAAATAATAAAATAAGAATAACTTTAACTAAACATGTGCAAGACTTGTACACTGACAACTTTAAAATACTGTTAAAGAATATTAAAGTAGATTTAAATAGATAAAAAGTTATTCTGTGTTCATGGATTGGAAGACTTAATAACTTAATCCTACTGTTAAAATGACAGTAATCTTCAAAGTGATATATAGATTCAATACAGTCTCTATCAAAGTCACTTTTTTTTTTTTTTTTATGAACAGAAAATTCCATTCTAAAATTCATACGGAACTTCAGGTAATCCAGAATAACAAAATCAGTATTAAAAAGGAGTAATATAGTTGGAGGAGTCATATTTTTATATTTCAAAACTTACTACCAAGTGAGAGTAACCAAAAGTATCATCCTGAAATAAGGTTATACCTATAAACCAATGGAACACATGAGAACTCAGAAGGCAGTAAACCCTCATATCTATGGTCAACTGAATTCAACAAGGATACCAAGAATATTCAAGGGGAAAAATACTCTCTTCAATAAAAAGTGTTAAGAAAACTGGATTTCCACATGCAAAAGAATGAAGTAGGATGCCTACCTTGTATAATAAGCAGAAACATTAACTCCACCTGTATCAAATTCATATATTTAAGGCCAAAACCACAAAATTCTTAGAAGAAAACTTAGGAACAAATTGTTATGGCCTTAGGCAGAACATACAGTGCTAAAGTAGAGGAAGTAAAATAAAATTTAAAAAAATGGACTTCATAAAAATGTCAATATATATGTGTGAAAGATCATCATCAAGGGTGTGAAAAGACAATATGCTATATGAGAGAAAATATTTACAAATCTTATATCTGATAAGAATTAATATCCAAAATATATTAGAAACTCCTACAAGCTGACACTGAAATAACAAACAATCCATATTTAAAAAGTCTTGAATAGACATTCTTCCAAAGAAGATACACAGGTGACTAATAAGTACATGAAAAGATGATCAACATCAGTAATCACTATTAAAAGTAAGTCAAAACCATTTCACACCTACTAGGATAGCCATAATGAAAGAAATGGAAAATGACTAATGTTGGAGAGAATGTGAAGAAATTGAAACCCTCATTCATTGCCAGTGAGAATATAAAATGTTACAGTTGCTCTGGAAAATAATTTGGTGATCCTCAAAAAATTAAATATAGAAATTCTATAGGACACAGAAGTTTCACTCCTAGTTATATACCTAAGAAATGTGAAAGTAGGGCATCAGATACTGGTACACCCATGTTCAAGGCAACATTATTTTCAATCACTGAAATTGTATACTATATATATTTTACCTCAGAAAAAAACTAAGTTTTCATCAACAGATAAATGGACAACCAAAAGTGATATATACATATTATAAAATACTATTAATTCATGTAAATAATGATGTTCTGATACACATTACAGCATGAATGATCATTAAAAACATACTTAGTGAAATAATCCAAACAAAAAAGGACAAATATTGCATGATTCCACTTATATGAAGTATCCAGGATAGGCAAATTAGGAGCTGGGGTTCTGGGGAATGAGGAATTATTTTTGATAGATACAGAATTCCTATTTCAGTTGATGATGAGTAATTGGAAATAGATAGTGCTAATGACTTCACTCACTTTCACAGCTACCTGGCCAACTGACTGGAAGAGATCTATATTTGT
>NW_006922235.1:111130-111611 GCF_000298275.1 Orycteropus afer afer
AGGACATGGAATGAGGGATATCATTGCTGATGTCAGATGGATCTTAGCTGAAAGCAAAGAATACCAGAAAGATGTTTACTTATGTTTTATTGACTTTGCAAAAGAATTTGATTGTGTGGATCATAATAAATTATGGATAACATTGAGAAAAATGGGAATTCCAGAACACTTAATTGTACTCATGAGGAATCTGTACATATAGATCAGGAGGCTGTTGTTTGAACAGAACAAGGGGATACTGCATGGTTTAAAATCAGGAAGGGAGTGTGTCAGAGTTGTCTGCTTTCACCATACCTATTCAATCTGTATGCTGAGCTAATAATCTGAAAAACTGGGTTATATGAAGAAGAATGTGGCATCAGAATTGGAGGAAGACTCATTAACAACCTGTGATATACAGATGACACAACTTTGCTTGCTGAAAATGAGGATGACTTGAAGCACTTACTGATGAAGACTGAAGATGACAGTTTGCAGTATG
>NW_006922235.1:113245-116601 GCF_000298275.1 Orycteropus afer afer
TACATGGGAATAATTACATTATTAAATAATAATTACATGAATTACATTATTCGTAATTGCCATAAAAAGGCATAATTATTCCACCACTTCATTCAAAGCACAAAGACAAAATGCAATATGTTTGAGTGGAGTTTTTGATCCATTATTAGGAAATTAAATGATATTAAACCTTCATATTTTATCATATACTTGAAGAAACACATATATGAATCTCTGCAGGCCATTTGTCAAATGTTCTTTCCATGCCTTCAAACATATTTGGTTAAATAGGAAAGATAATTTTTTTAATCCATTTTATAATGTTGTTTCTGCATTTGTACCTTTGAAAAAAGTCTCTACAAAATCACTAAGTGGTAGGAATGTGGGTTTGAGAACATCATAATTAGAGATTTGCTGTTAGAATGAATAGACTCCAAACAGTACACTTAAATGCTAAATATAACTGCATTGAAAGAATCATTCAATAAACTAATTTTACTGGAACCCAAGGGTTTTTGAATAAAGCTAAACATTGCTTATGCTCTGGTAGCATAGTGCCTAAGGCACTTGACTGCTAACCAGAAGGCTGGCGGTTCAAACCCACCAGCCACTCCTCTGAATCTGGAAGATGGGTCAATCTACTTCCGTAGTGATACTGCCTCAGAAACCCAAGGAGGGGTCACTATGGGTGGGGTCTTACTTGATGGCACATAACAACAACAACAGACCATTACTATTCGGGAATCAAATTCTGCCAGAATCAAGGATTAATTTCTTAAAAACTAACCTCAAGGAGATTGGGTGGGTAATAACATAAAACCTAGAGGAAAAAAAAAATCCTATTGGCATTGAGTTGATTCCAGCTCATAGTGACCCTAAAAGACAGAGTATAACTTCCCTATAGGTTTCCAAGGATATAACCTTTAGGGAAACAGACCACCATGGAGCTTGCTTTCTACCACAGAGCTGCTGGTGGGTTTGAACTTCCAACCTTTCTGTTCAAAGCTGAGCAGTTAAGCACTACACCACCAGTGCCCTCATTTCAACTCAATTAGAAAAGCTACTATCTTTACTTACCCAAAGGAACCAGAATCCATATATCACATTTTGTTTTCTTTTTTACATATAGTGTACTTTTAGCAAGAGAATTATTCTGATGTAAATTTTCATTTACCATCCAGTTCAGGTATCATTATGCCTATAATTACGTGGTTAATGAGAAATAAAGGATTATTCATCCCTGCACTATTTTATTTTACTTCAAAAAAAAAAAAAGAGCCACAGTTTTATAAATTGTAGAAACACTATAAGTTACACTTTAGAGATTGCAATTACTCATTTGAGACTCTAAAAGAGTCCATATTTCCAGATGGCTACATTGTTTATTCCTTACTAGTATTACAGTTATATTGCTGTTGCTCCTCAGGGCCCCAGTTGCATTTCTTCTGGACACATTCCACTAGCAAAAAAGAAAAAAAAAAAAAATTACTACAGTTGAGTCAATACTGACTCATAGTCACCCCTAATTGGGTTTCCAAGGCTGTATCTCTACAGAAATAGATTGCTCAATCTTCCTTCCAAGGAGTGGCTGGTTGATTTGAACTTCCAACTTCCTGGTTAGCAGTCAAATGTCTTAGACACTATGTCACTACAGCTCCCATTCCACTAGTTATGCCCAATTCGATTTGCCTACATTTTACTTCCTTCTCATCAACCTCATCCTCTATTATCTACTGTACTATTGGAGTCAGTGTTTTAGTTGAATTTTTGTGAGAGTTCCATCCTGAAATTTGAGTTTTTAAGTACCTGCCAGTTGATTTTGGATTCTGCAAAAGCTACGCAAGTATCTGAAGGTGGATCTTATAGATGAGTGGCTTTTTTGAAACAGGAAAGATTTTTTTCAGACTTCTAGGTATTAACTAGAATAAGATTTGGGTGTGGCCTTCTGTACCTTCTTTTTTCCCTCATTCTATTTTATTTTACTGACTGGGTCTTCATTGAGTTCAATTGCTGCTATTAGCTGTATTTAATGTGTAAAACACTGTGAGTCCCCTGTTCACAAGTCCCAGTACTGATTTAACATGATCAAATTATCTCACAGCCTCTATCTCAGTTGGACTGTGGAAAGTCCTTCTCTGTAGGATGGAGGTTTTCTATGGTGATATCTGGCAGTAGGAAGGAGTGTGTCAAATCAAGATGTTGGCAGAAAGCTGTGGTCAGCTTCTTCTATAGAGAGATATTCTCATTTGATTGCTTTCACCTATAGTTTATGAACATAAATTTATTAAAAGCCTTACAATTAAAATATAAATATTGTACAAAACACAACTTTGACATTGATTTTTGATATGTAAAATAAAATTTCATTGAATGTTGTGTTTATTCAGTTCAAATGTAAGGGTTTGTATGATGTTGTTGTGAGGTGCCCCTGCATGGGTTCTGACTCACAGCAACCCCCCTTGTATAAATGAATGAAACTGCCCATTCCTTGGCTATCCTGAGAATTGTTGTTACGCTTGAGCCCATTGTTTCAGCCACTGTGTCATTCTGTATCATTGAGGGTCTTCCTCTTTTTCACTGACCCTCCACTTCATCAAGCATGATATCCCCCTCCAAGGAGTGATACACACGCAAACACACTGCCGTGGAGTTGGATCCGACTCATAGCAACCCCTCCTTGGATTTCCGAGGCAGTATCACTGCAGTCAAATGCCTTAGGCACTACGCCACCAGAGCTCCCAAGGAGTGATAGTATGAGCAAAGTACAAGAGAGGAAATCTTGCCATCTTTGCTTTTAAGTAGCCTTCTGGCTATACTGCTTCCAAGACAGATTTATTCAGTTATAGAAGTCATACTATATTCAGTATTCCTTGCCAAAACCATAATTCAAACATCATTAGTCTTTTTTGGTCTTTTTTATTCATTGTCCAGCTTTCACATGCATATGAGACAATTGAAAATATTACAGTCAAGATCATCTTTGTCTTCAAAGTAACATCTTTGCTCTTTAACACTTTAAAGAGGTCTTTTGAGGGAGTTTTGCCCAATGCAATAAACCAAACCCAAAGCCACTGCCATCAAGTAGATTCTCACTCATAGCAAACCCCACAAAAGTTTCAAGTCTAAATCTTTATGGAACTAGATTGCCGTGGGATAGCTGGTGAGTTTGAACTGCCAATTTTCTGGTTAGCAGTCAAATGCCTTACACAGCGCAGTGACACCAGAGTTCTTTGTAGGTTGTTTGATTTCTTGACTGCTGTTTCTATGGACTTTGATTGTGGATCCAAGTAAAATAAAATCCCAGACAATTTCAATTGGTTTTCCATTTATCACGATATTGCTTATTGATCCAGTTGTGAGGATTTTTTTTTTTTTTT
>NW_006922235.1:117126-118035 GCF_000298275.1 Orycteropus afer afer
GATATTCTTGGTTCCACATCCTCTTCTGAATCTAACTTGATTTCTGGCACTTCCCTGTGTATATACTGTAATCTGATGCACAAATAAAATATTTCTTCATGAATATTCTCTGAACCTCTCTCTGACTATCCAGCCATATAGGCATATTTCAAAAGTAATTTCTACCCAATTACCTGGCAATTTCTGATGACTTACATTTCTTCTCTTGAGAATCTGAGTCACTCAGTTGAAGGTTTGACACTGTACCTCTGGGTTCTGGTCCAGATTGTAATCAACTGCATGTTCATGGAAGAGGTTAAAAAATTATGTGCAAAGTACAGTTCATTTAATATTTCAGCTTTAAAAATATCATCACATACAATATGCCAGATATATGTCATTGGTTACAAACAAGGACTTTGTAGTACTTCAAAATTCAGTTAGTTAGAAAAACATGTAAGTAAGAGACTACAAAATAGAGTGAAAAGTGCTGTAATGAAGATTTACACAACATGGTAGCATAGCTGGAAATAGGAAGCAAAAATCCAAGCAGAAAAATAAAAAGTAAAAAATTAAGTGGTAGATATTTTTGATCTATTATTGAAAGAAAAGCAGAAAGGGGATAAAAAGCAGGAAAAAGGGGATAAAAGCCAGGAATCTGGACAGAGGAGCAGTAAGCCCCAGAGATACAGGAGAGGAGAGACAACTCAGGGATGCCCAAAGCAGCAGGCCAGAAGAGCAGGGGAAAGGGGATTAAAAGCCAGGAAGCCAGACAGAGGAATAGTCAGCCACAGGGACCCAGGTGGGGGTGATACGAGAAGTCTCCTGTTGGACAAACTTGTCTGTCGGTTTGTCCTACTGTGGTCACATGTAGATGTGAGTTTTGAGGCTCAGCCTCTTGTGTTTAAAACCCAGAGAGATGCACCTGGT
>NW_006922235.1:132631-133220 GCF_000298275.1 Orycteropus afer afer
CTTGGTAGGGTGGAGGGTCGACGAAAGAGGAGGAGGCCTTCAATGAGATGGATTGACATGGTGGCTGCGATGATGGGCTCAAGTATAGCAGGAATTGTGGGGCTGGCGCAGGATCAGGCAGTGTTTCGTTCTGCTGTGCATGGGGTCACTATGAGTTGGAAACGACTCGATGGCACTTAACAACAGCAACTAACAATTGAAAGAAAAATGCTAACTGTGAATCATATATACCAGGGTTTAAAAGTCACCTCTGTTTACTACTTGTGTCACCTTAGATGTCCCTTGGTGTTGCAAACTGCTGATGTGGTTGTTTGCTGACTAAAATGTTGTAGGCTCTACTTCACCCAGAGTCACTTCAGAAGAAAAGCCTAGTGATCTGTTTCCAAGAAAATCAGCCATTGAGAGCCTTGTAGAACACAACTCTACTCTGACACATATGGGGTCACCATGAGTTGGAATCAAGTCAATCAATGACAAATGACTTGGTTTCACCTTAAAAAAATTATCTCATCTCTCACTGAAGCTGTGTAATCTCTGGCAAGATGAAGTTGGACATCACTTAGGACTGTTTTGATTTTTTTTTTTTTTT
>NW_006922235.1:134933-135954 GCF_000298275.1 Orycteropus afer afer
AGAGCCAGGCCTACACCAACTTGGTTCTGGAGTGTGGGGCTGCTGGTTCATGTGAGCCAATGGGGTGGAGCTATAACCACTGCCCAAGAGTGAGGGGGTGGGGCTGCCATGCCCAAGATGGAGAGTACTGGGTCCCGCCAGGCCAAAGGGGTGAGGTCACCACTTAGGGGAACTAGGGGACTGGAGTCACACAGTGAGAGAAATCTATACAAATGCCACCCAATGAAGATCTGTACAGATGCCAAGTTAACAAGGGAAGAAATGGTGGTAGTTCAGTTTGTGTGTCAGCTTGACTGGGCCTGGTTGAATGGCTGGGCAACTGGATGTAGTATTCCCCATGATGACACTGGTAATCAACTCCATGGTGGAATCTACTGTGTGCAGCTACTCAGTTGTTTTGGGTATGTGGTCTGCCTCCCATATTTAAGAAGCAGCTTGGGAATGGTCTCTGGCTTATGGCATCTTGAACCCTGCATGTAGTTGTGTCATTGTTCAGCAGGCTGCCATGCTCTGCTGACCTTGGGATTTACAATGGACTTGAAGTAATGGCCTGCTGTGTGATTTGATATTATCGGGACTGTGCCTTTTTACTTGTCAACCTTGGGCTTGGCAGCCTCAGCAACAATCAATTGTCTGAGTGAAGAAAAGCCTCTAGCTTCAGTGGGCCAGGAGCTGGGGCAGAACTGAAGCCCAAGGCTGAGGGGTTTTCACCCAGCCCCTAGAGCCTGGCACTTTGAACTTGGACCTAAAGCCTCCAAACTGTAAGAGAATAAACTCCTGTTTGTTAAGGCCATCCTATTTGTGGTATATATTTTTATCAGAGTGGCACTAGGTAACTAAAACAGATTTCATGCTTGATTAGGTAGAAGGTCGAGGAAAGAGAGGAAGGCCCTCAGTGAGATGGACTGACACAGTGGCTGCAACTATGTGCTCAAGTATAGCAAGGATTGCGGAGCTGGTGCGGGACTGATCAGTGTTTCGTTCTCCTGTGCATAAGGTCGCTATGAGTTGGAGACTACTC
>NW_006922235.1:136189-139318 GCF_000298275.1 Orycteropus afer afer
CCGGTGGGTGTGAACCACTAGCCTTCTGGTTCACAATCAAATACCTAGCTATTCTTAAGCTACTATGAATGATAATATCTTTACTGTTTGTCAATATCTACTGTTTTGATAATGGGATACATCTCCAGACATTCTGATTTCCAAGTATTGGTCTGAATTTTAAAAATATTCCTCAGAAGATTGTGATATGTAAGGATTATTAATAATGCATGCAGAGCCTGTAGCATAGAATAAGTTTTCTAAATTGGTAGCTGTTATTATAGCTGTTGTTATAGGCTGTGGAGTCGGACGGACTCATGGCGATCCCTCCTTGGGTTTCCGAAGCAGAATCACTATGGAAGTAGATTGCCCCACTCCTCGGAAGGAAGATAGGGCAATCTACTTCCTTAGTGGTACTACTTGGGAAACCCAAAGAGGGATCGCTATGAGTTGGGTCTGACTCCACGGCATATAACAACAGGTATAATAACAGCTACCAATTTAGAAAACTTATTCTATGCTACAGGCTCTGCATGCATTATTAATAATCCTTATATCTATCTTACAAGATAGGCATATTTATCTTTATTTTAAACATGAACGTGGGTCTCAGGGAGGTTAAACACTTGCCTTGGTCAGACAGATATTCGGAAGTTGGGGTTTGATTCTAGGTCTGAGTAACTAAGAACATCGTTCCAATTTAAATCCCCCCTGAATCTCTCTATAGATTAAATTCAACAGTTAATTTACAAAGAAGATTTTAAAGTCAACCAGAACGAGAAGCAGAAAATAAATACTGACATTTCAGTTACTACAGAATATTGATTATTAAAAATCTGATTCTGTGCTTTCAGATGAACTGTTATTTATGCCAATAAACCACATCGAAGAGCCGGAAGATAATATTTCCTAATTTCAATAGTTTCTTTCACAGTTCTTGAAGGTGGCTTTGTTAACAAAACACAAAATGTATTTAAGTACACTATTTAAGAAATTATATTCAAATTAAGATATAGATAACATACAAAAGAAGCCACATCCTATTATATATGTTTTGTGAATTGCTTCTCAAAAGTTTAAAACATTTTCAATACCTTGAAAATTTATACTTAGTGTTCTTGTTTGAAGATGCTATAACATGTTTTAGTAATCAAAGTTTTTTGCAAAATCTATGGAGATTTCTTCTTCAAATTCTTTCTTCTCCATTGATATGTTATACTTCAAGAAAAATTTAAGAACTATTTATACTTTAAAACAATTTTCCCTATATTTCACCATAAACTTTTTCTTTCCTTTTTTTGCATCTCAAAAATCAATAAATTTGCTAAATTCCAATAGTACTTCAATTAAATTTTATAA
The DNA here is from genome assembly GCF_000298275.1 of Orycteropus afer afer. Classification (NCBI taxonomy): domain Eukaryota; kingdom Metazoa; phylum Chordata; class Mammalia; order Tubulidentata; family Orycteropodidae; genus Orycteropus; species Orycteropus afer. The sequence continues at coordinate 137,528 of NW_006922235.1, forward strand.
ACAAAGTTAGCATCCACTAGTGCAACAGTGGATCCCTATTCCCAGTTGAGGACCATGCCCTCAGGGTTTGATAGATAAGAATCTCAGATTGTTCCCTACCTTAAGGGAGCAAAAGGTCTTATATCCTCACTCTTTGTATCTTTGGAAACTCAAGTATTTTAGGTCCAAAGAGAGAAGTTTCCCCGTAATGGAGCCAAGTTAGCGCCAACTACTGACCTTCACTTTCCTCTCCTGTATTAGGGCTTTTGTGATTCCTTTCCTTGCAAATTCAGCAATGCATTGAAAAAATGTTTTGCATTTTATTCCCCAATTACAAAGTATTGCTCTGATAGTATTTACCAATCATCTGGTCTGTCTCAATTTTGAAATGGATTTCCCCTCTAAGAATTAAGCTCTCCTATCTGTATTTCTCCTCAAAGCTACAAGATGATGTTTCCCAATAAACTGTGGCTGAAAACCAAAACCAAACTCACTGCCATCCTATCAATTTAGACTCATAGTGATCCCCTTTGGGTTTCCAAGGTAGTAAATCTTTACGGAAGTAGATTGTCCAGTCTTCATTCTGCAGAGTGGCTGATAGGTTTGAACTTCCTAACTTCTGGTTTGCAGTCAAATGCCTTAGGCACCACACCACCATGGCAATTCCCTCTATGCTTTCTGTTTTGCAGAATGAATCTATGAGTCAGAATTGACTTGATGGCAACAGGTTGGGTTTAGTTTGTTTTGTTAGGCATGAAAGACTTATTTGAAAGGAGACAATATAGCATATTGGAAAGGATGTGTATTTTGTAGTCTGGAAAACTGCTTTCAAATACCTATTCATTGACATAATCTTGTATAAGGTATTGCCACTTTTGCAGGATTATATGAAAGACTGGAGATGTTATATTTAATGAGCTCCAAAGCACATAGTACATATCTGATAAATTATTCCTAATTTGTGTGAAAGATGCAGTTTTTGCCTGATATCTTAGTGTAATTTCTAATTGTACCTCTTTTAACTTTCAAATGTGTCCAAACTTGGGGTAATGAATTATATTATCACTCTACTAATAATGTTTGTTGTTGTTATGTGCCATCGAGTTGGACTCATAGTGAGTGACCCTTCCTTGGATTTCCGAGGCAGTATCACTACTGAAGTAGGATTGCCCAAACTTCCTTCCAATGAATGGCTGGTATTTTTTATTATATTATAATTGTATTTCTTTAATTCAATGAACATGCTTTCTAGGGAAATATACACACACACATATGTATATATGTATGTGTGTATATATATATATATATGCATATATATATACATGCATACACACACACACATGTAGGAGTTTGGTGATTTCATTGTTTTCAACAAGTATCTCTGACCTCAAGATTTGTTTACTTAATGTTCATTTCACCAGAATGAATGGCTGACAGTTCAGTGTGTGAGTTGTGTAATTAATTGATCATTATTCAACAAAATATTGTGATGAAATGTAATCAATTGTAATTTAATAAATAACAAATTTTCAACCAAATTACACATTCATCTTTTTTTACAAACCAACCATTTGCATATCCTCTATCCTGATAGTTTATTACTTTAACTAACAGACAAGGGAAGTCCTCTGCAGAACCTACTCTCAGTGTGTGGGTTCTGAACTCCTAGGGCAGTGTTGTTGTTGTTGTTGTTATTTGCCATCGAGTTGGCCCCGACTCACAGTGACCCCTCCTTGGGTTTCCGAGGCAGTATCACTACAGAAGTAGGAATATCCAACCTTCTTTCTGAGGAGTGGCTGGTGGGTTTGAACC
>NW_006922235.1:139418-147892 GCF_000298275.1 Orycteropus afer afer
CCCTCCTTGGGTTTCCGAGGCAGTATCACTACAGAAGTAGAATTGCCCAACCTTCTTTCTGAGGAGTGGCTGGTGGGTTTGAACCACCAGCCTTCTGGTTAGCAGTCAAGTGCCTTAGGCACTATGCTACCAGAGCTCCTCCTAGGGCAGTAGATGATGATAAAACTAAACATTCCCTGCACAGAAAGATGAAGCCAGGTCATGATGTGATCTTTTTTAAATCTAGACATGCTAGGCATATCAAGGTCAATAAAGAAAAAGGCACGATATTGCCCTAGCATTAAACAAAAAAATAATCCAACCAATACATCATATTGACATAGGACACCAAAGATCAGGAGTAGTGTCTCCCTGAAAGGAATGAGAGGATAAATGTGTTTTATGTTCAGATGACCTTATTTTGTGATGACTTTATCATATTTGTCACTCAGCACAGATTTTTGAGACACTGAATTTGGAATACTGACAGTTCATTTAATGAATCCATGTTAGAAATAGTGAGTAATGTGTTCAAAACCAATGCTATGCTGAATAAGAATCTGTCTCCTTCAAGCATATAGGGATTACTTAATAGTTTTAATAACTTTGTCAAGAATTACTAATATTTTTACATGTGCTGAATATCTAATATGAATCTTCTTAGACATTTTGTGAGCCATATATCAGAATGACAGGGAGACAAGTATCATTATGATTATTTAATAGTGAAGGTATTGAGCCTGAGAGATGTAAAATAGTATTTCTATGTTTATATATCCAGTGAAACAAAACCAGATTTTAAATCCACATTAATAAAAATCCTATGTCCAATAATATATATGTTTTGGGATATCTCTGGGAATGAAGAAATGGTCATTTATCATCCTTCAAGGAAATAAAAACCGAAGAACTTCTGAGTAAAAATGTTCAGATCAGTTTTGTAATCCAATCATTCACTGGATAAGTTTGGAATGAAGAATGACAGACTCCAATGTAGTTTGATGCAGATTACAGTGATAAATATTATTTCTAAAACACCTGAAATATTTTAAAGATCTGTGGTTATTTGATCTCACAAGACACATATATTTAATTTTGGACTTAATTATGTATAATTTTTCAGCTCAGGAACCTGTGGAAAAAAGGCTAATTGATTTTCAGAGAAAAAATAGTAATTGTCTAAGTTGGAATTTCAATTTCTCTCTGTGTAACACAATAGTCCTTGGATTTATGACCATCCAAAAATGATTTTTTGTTTTTGTTTTTGTTTTTCCTGAGCACTAACCCTATGTCAGATATGGTATAGGTACTAGGAAAACAGCAGCTAACAGATGAGCCTGCCCTAAGAGGTCTTCATTCCTTTGTTAGATATACTGTTGCTGTTTTTATGTTTCCTTGAGTCTATTGCAACTCATAATGATTCCATGTACAACAGAACAAAACACTGCCCAGTGCTGATACACCCTCACAATTCTTTCTACATTTGAGCCCATTGTTGCAGCCACTGTATCAATCTATCTCATTGAAGATATTCCTCTCTTTCATTCAAGATTCACTTTATAGAGCATTATGTCCTTCTCCAGACACTGGTCCTTCTTAATAAAATGTTCAAAGTGATACAAAGTCTCACAAACATTGCCTTTAAGGAGCATTCCAGGTGTATTCCTCCAAGGCAGATTTGTCCATCATTATGGTAGCCCATGGTACATTCCTCACGAATACTATAATTTAAAGACATTAATTATTTTTTAATCATCTTTGTTCATTGCCCACATTTTATATGCATATAAGGTGACTGGACATATCTATGGTTTGGGTCAGGCACATTTTCGTCCTTAAAGTAACATCTTTGCTCTAACATTTAAAAAAAAAAAAGTGTTAAAGAGGTCTTCTGCAGAAGATTTGCCTAATGCAACAGGCCATTGGATTACTTGACTACTGCTTCCACAGGCATTGATTATGGATCCAAGTCCAATGAAATCCTTGACAACTTCAATCATTCCTCTCTTTATCATGATGTTGCTGATTAGTCCAGTTCTGAGGATTTTTGTTTTGCATATGTTGAGGTGTAATTCATACTGAACGCTGTAGTCTTTGATCTTCATTGGGAAGTGTTTCAAGTCATCTTCACTTTTAGGAAACAGGTTTGTGTCATCTGCATATTGAAAGTTGTTAATGACAATACTGATGTCACATTACTGATGTCACAATCTTCTTCATATAGACCAGCTTCTTGGCTTATTTGCTCAACATAATGATTGAATAATATGTTGAAAGTATGCAATCCTGACACACACATTTCCTGACTTCAAACAACACTGCCCCTTTAGTCTGTTTGAATGACTGTCTTTAGGTTCCACATGAGTATAATTAATGTTATTGAACTCCCATTCTTCACAATGTTATCCATAATTTTTACGATCCACAATGCTGAATGCCTTTGTATAGTTCATAAAAAACAGGTAAACATTTCTGGTATTCTCTGCTTTCAGCCAAGATCCATTTGATATCAGCAATGATATTCCCTCATGCCATGCCCTTTTCTGAAACTGGCCTGAATCTATGGAAGTTCTCTGTTGTTGCACTGCTGCAACCAGTTTTGAATTATATTTAGCACAATTTTATTTGTGCATGGTATTATTGGTACTGTTCAATAATTTCCTCATTCTGTTGGACCACCTTTCCTTGGAATGGGCACAAACATGGATCTCTTCCACTCAGTTGACTAGGTAGCTGTCTTCCAAATTCCATGGCATAAACAAGTGCTGCATCAGTTCACTGAAATATCTCAATTAGTATTCTGTCATTTCTTGGAACTTTGCTTTTTGTCGATGCCTTCAATTCAGCTTGGACTTTTTCCTTCAACATTATTGGTTTTCAAGCATACATTACCTCCTGAAATGGCTGAACATTGTTCAACTCTTTTTGGTACAGTGGCTTTGTGTATTCCTTCCATCTTCTTTTGATATTTCCTGTGTGGTTCTATGGGAGCTCTGGTGGCGTAGTGCCTAAGGCATTTTACTGCTAACCAGAAGGCTTATTTTGCTCTTGTAATCTTTCTGCAATGTAACTAGAGGCTTGATTTTTTTCTTCAGTTCTTTTAGTTTGAGCAATACTGAGTATATTCTTCCTTTTTTGTGTTTTTCTGTATATGATCTCCTTTTTTATATGACAACATTCAGATTGAAGGTTGGGCAAAGTACTTCCATAGTGATACCGCCTCGGAAATCCAAGGAGGGTTTGCTAAGCTTCAGATCCAACTCCTCGGCAGTGCGTTGTGTTTGTTTACTCCAGTATAACCTCATGTTAACTGATCTTCAAATACCTTATTTGCAAGCAAGTTCATATTCACAGTTCCTGAAGGTAAGGATTTCAACATGTCTTTTTGGAGAATACCATTCTATCCATAAATAATAACTATAATTCATTTAGAATACATTCTCTTTCAAGTACTCCATTGGTAATTTAAAAAGTGTTATTTATAATCCTATGCAATAAAAACCCTATACAGTAAAAAGAATTATACTTACTATGGGGGAAGAAACTATCTTCAGAGATTAAATTGTTTGCCAAAAGCCACAGAATAAAGAAATGACAAAAACAAAATTGAAATCCAGTTTGCCTGACTCTAAATCCTGTGTTCCTTTTTATACATCACTCTGTCTCTCAAATAACAATTTATCATTAATATATATTTTGATGTTTGGATATATTAAAAAGGCTAGAATATATGAATCAAAAATTAAAGAACATAAGTGAAGTGATCAGGTGATATTTTAATTGATTTACCTCACCTGGATCATTCTGTCAAGTCCTTACAAAGTTACATTTGTACATCTTACATACATGTTACATACATCTGTTATATGTATGTGTATATTTGGGATTTTAGATATGTGAGGTAGATTTCCTAAATCCAACTGACAAATGTATTTGGAATTCAGTTTACATTACTCCGAATGCTGTGGAAGAGATTCTTGTTGTTGGTGTTAGGTGCCGTCGAGTCATCTCCAACTCACAGCAACCCTATCTACAAAAGAATGAAACACTGCCCAGTCCTGTGCCAGCATCATTATCCTCCTATACCTGAATTCATCATTGCAGCTACTGTGTCAATCCATTTCATTAAGGGCCTTCCCCTTTTTCGTTGACCCTCCACTCTACTAAGCATGATATCCTTCTACAGAGAATGCTCCTTCTGACAATATTACCAAAGTAGGTGAGATGAAGTCTGGGCATTCTTGCTTCCCAGGAGCATTCTGGCTGCACTTCTTCCAGGTCAGATTTGTTCACTCTTTGAGCGGTCCATGGTACTTTCAGTATTATTTGCCAACACCACAATCAAAAGCATCAACTCCTCTTTGGTCATCCTTATCATGATGCTGATTATTGGTCCAGGTGTGAGGATTTTTGTTTTCTTGTATTGAGGTATAATCCATACTGCAGACCATAGTCTTCAATCTTCACAGTAAGTGCTTCAAGTCATCCTCATTTTAAACATGCAAAGTTGTGTTATCTACGTATTGCAGGTTAATGAGGCTTCTTCAAATCCTTCTTCATATAGTCCAGCTTCTTAGATTATTTTCTCAGCATACAGATTGAATAAATATGGTGAAAGGATACAACCCTGACACACTCCCTTCCTGATTTTAAACCATGCAATGTTCCCTTGTTCTGTTCAAATGAAGAGATTCTCAAGAGATGTTCTTTGAATAACTTTTTACTGAGAGGTGTGATATTGTTGATCATTAACTATATTTTATATAATGTAATAATATGAAGTGAGTAGCATTGCTATATTCAGACACATAAAGGAATGTTGGGTTGTAGTCATGTCTCGATAGTGAGGGTAACAGCTTATTGGAAGACTATTACAAAGAGACATCCTAAGAAAGAGCTAGCTTTAAGTAGTAAGGGTATGCCAGTTTGTTGTACTGTGGGGGTTTGCATGTTGCTGTGAGGTCATTGCCTATGCCACTGATATTTCACATACCAGGGGGGCCACCCACAGTGAACCAATTTCAGTGGAACTTCCAGACTAAGAAAGACTTGGAAGAAGGAAGGAGCCATCCACTTCTCAAAGAATTGTCCAGTGAAAGCCTTATGAATAACAGTGACATATTATCTCATATATTACTGGTAAAGTTTGTGAATAGCCCTGAAAAAGTCTGAAATAGTGCTGGAAGATGATCCCTTCAGGTTGAAAGGCACTCAAAATACAACTGAAGAAGAGCTGCCTCTTCAGAGTAGAGCCAACCATAATGATGTGGATGGACTAAAGCTTTCAAAGCCTCCATTTGCCAATGGGGCACAACTCAAAGTGGGAAGAAAAACTGCAAACATCCATTAATAATTGAATCATGGAATGTATGAAGTATGAATCTAGGAAAATTGGAAGTTGTGAAAAATGAAATAGAATGTATAAAGATCAATATCTTAGGCATTAGTGAGCTGAAGTGGACTGGTTTTGGCCATTTTGAATCAGACAACCATGTGATCTACTGTTCCAGGAATGACAAATTGAAGAGGAATAGCATGGCATTCATCATCACAAAAAAATGTCTCAAGATCTATCATGAAGTACAGTGCTGTCAGTGATAGGATAATATCCATACACCTACAAAGAAAACCAGTTACTACTACTATTATTCAAATTTATGTACCTACCACCAAAGCCAAAGGTAAGGAAATTGAAGATTTTTATCAACATCTGCAGTATGAAATTGACAAAACATGCCTGAAGATGTGTTGATTATCACTGCTGATTGGAATGCAAAAGTTGGAAACAAAGAAGAATCACCAGTATTTGGAAAATATGGCCTTGGTAAGAGAAATGACACTGGAGATTGCATGATAGAATTTTGCAAGACCAACAGCTTTTTCTTTGCAAATACATTTTTTTAAACAGCATAAAGAGTGGCTACACATGTGGAGTTAGCCAGTTGGAATACCTAGGAATCAGATCAACTACATCTATGAAAAAAGGCTATGGAGAAGCTAAATATCTTCAACCAAAACAGGGACAGGAGCTGATTGTAAAATAGACCATCAACTGCTCACCTGCAAGTTCAAGTTAAAGCTGAATACAATTAAAACCTGTCCTCAAGAGCTAAAATATGACCTTGATTACAGCTCACCTGAATTGAGAGACCATCTGAAGAATAGAGTTGATACATTGAACACCAATGACTTAACATGAGACGAATTGTGGGATGACATTAAGAACATCATCCATGAAGAAAGCAAAAGGTCATTAAAAAGGCTGGAAAGGAAGAAAAGACCAAACTGTATGTTTCAGAAAAGAGACTCTGAAACTTGCCCTTGAATGGAGAGTAGTTAAAGCAAATAGAAATAATAAGATGAAAAAGCTGAGCACAAGATTTCAAAGAGCACCTCAAGAAGACAAAGTCAATTATTATAATGAAATATGCAAAGGCATGGAGTTAGAAAACTAAAAGGGAAGAACACTCAGCATTTCTCATGCTTATAGAACTGAAGAAAAAATTCAAACCTTGAGTTGCAATACTAAAAGATTCTATGGGCAAAATATTGAATGATGCTAGAAGCATCAACAGAAGATGGAAGGAATACAGAGATTCACTGTGCCAAAAAGAATTGCTTGATGTTCATCCATTTCAGGAGGTGGCATATGATCAAGAACCAATGGTATACTTTTATCTTTTTACATGTGACTATGCTTAGCTTACTACCTGTCTCAAATATCAGACACATATGAAGTTCCATGGAGTCAGAAGCATATCTTTTTGGCTTGTTGCCACACACCATAAAATAAAATATATATTTATATTTGTTGAATAAATTTTTATGTTACTTTACTCACATTAGCATGTTCCCACGTTGGATTACCTGGACTAAAATTTATGTCCTGGAAGATGATATTGCAGTAACATTAATGAAAATTAAATGCTGTTTCTTTTTTCTTTTCTGTGACCTGTAACAAATTAAAGATAAAATTCAATAGTAGATCTAATAGTAATGAGAGGAAGTTTGACAGTGGTGAGTACCCATGCTGATTGTGTATGTTGGACTGATAGTATTTTTTGATGTGTGCATCTTTAAACAACTTCACCACAGTGAGCTGGATTAAAAGGAAATACTAATGCTAAATAGATCCAATCAGAAGGCCATAATCTTTAAGTACTATATAATACAATCTTTGTGGTATAAAGAACATTTAATAAAAAATTCAATAGGGTTTTCAGAGCAGACCGTTACTGAGACTTGTGGTTGTTATATGAATATTCGGGAGATGTGTATTCAAACTTTGTGGGACTGGTAGCTAATAGAAAATTGTGTATGAAAATGTTATTTATCTACACTGAGAAAATATAACAGTTGAGAAACAGCAATGACACTACAAAACCCAGAAAATAATATAATATTTGTATTAATTAACTACCTATAACTCATCTGTCATTTTTCCTACATATTTTTTGCTGCATAATCTTTGCCTAATACTCTTAAAAGTATTCTGTAATATCATTTCTAAGAAAGGATAGATAATTCTTTCCTCAAACATATTGATAGTAAACACTTTTATTATTAATAGTCCAATTTCTTCAGTGGTGATGAATTTTAAATATTCATTGAATTGATGAAATATTTTCAACAGTTTTTTGCTGTTATTCTCATTGTAATGGCTTAATATGGTATTTTGCTGGCAATATTTCATGTCAAATCAGCAAGAAATTTAAACTCAGGAATTCTGATCCATTTCATGAGATTAGCATCTAAAGACACAGATTTGCATTTATAATATATTTATACTTTTATATGCATTTATTGATATTTCTGACACCCTGGCCTTAATTAAAAAAAAAATCAAACAAAAACAAAAACTTCCATTTTCACTAGATTTCTAAAAGAATCAAATCCTCAGTTTATAGTACTGCATATCTTAATTGCATAATTTTCTACAGACTAACTTCTGGATCCAAATGTTTTATGTATTCCACTGTCCACAAAGTTATAGTACTATTCACTACAGAGAGTATTGATACTATGATATAATTTCTGCCTGTGACCTGGTTTATCAAGTGTTAAGGGTGTTGCCAAAATGCATTACCAACAGAGTATTCCTTGAAGTTGTTCTTATATCCAGTCTAATTGCAGTAAGTTAATGATATATGGATATGATTAAAAACTGCATTTTCTACTAAGCCCAAACTAAATGTTCTTTCAACTCCTCAGTTTCCTAGGTGGATCCTTCAAAGCCCCTTAGCCATCCCAATGCCATTAACATAGAGGAAATGTTAAGGAGGGGCATGCTGAACATATGAGAAAAGGTATGTGTGATAGTTATATTTGTATGTCAGCTTGGCTGGGCCTGGTTGAGTGGCTGGGCAGCTGTATGTAGTATTCCCCATGATGAGACCGGTAATCAACTCCATGGTGGAATCTACTGCGAGCAGCTGAGTAGCTGCCTTTGGGTATATGGTCTGCTTCCTGTGTATAAGGAGAAGCTTTGAGAATGG
>NW_006922235.1:148413-151412 GCF_000298275.1 Orycteropus afer afer
TTTTTTTTTTTTTCTTTTTTTAATGTAGTTTTGAGATATTATAGAGCTCTCATGAATTCCATTGATTAGAAAAAGTTCAAGGACCTTTGATTATTTAATATCAGAGATAGAGAAAAACGAGATAAGGTCTTCCACTAAACTCATCATTTATATATCTATCTTTTGTCAGAAATAAAGAAATGGGTTCTCAGAGGAGCATATATTTACATTCATTGTTGTTGGTATATGTCATTTAATTGATTTCAACATATCATGACCCCATGAGTTACATAGTAGAATTACTCTATAGAATTTTCCTGGCTATAATTTTTATGGAAAAAAGATAACATTGCTAAATTGCAACAAGAAAAAGTGAAAGACATAAAATTACCTGCAATTTTCCAAATTATTTTTCACCCTATAATTCCTGCCAGTAAAAATCAGATGGATATTTTATTATCAAGTTTCAGCTTTAGTAAGTTTTCTTACCTTATGAATTAACTATTCTCTTCTTGCTTTTAACAGCAATAAGATCATATTACTTTCCATACTTTTTAAAATGAAAATCTTCAAAATATATGTCAGAAATTTAAAGAAAATGGTTTTAATATTGTTTATCCTTTCCCTCTACATATAAGTATTAATAAAATTAGTGCTTTAAATATAAAAGATAATACACTTTAGGAAAATAAATCATAGATTATCTCATTTTAAAGTGTCAGCTGGTTTTATTTTTAAGAGTTTGTTCACGTGTGATCACAGTAAATAGGAATTGATCTAAGTAATCCTAAAGTCTCATACCTTTTACCAGTGAGGGGGCAGGTGTTAAAATAGGCACATTAAAAAAAAAAAAGAATCTGGCTGGTGTGTCTGCACTTGATACATAAAATTAATGTAGTCTTCTTTGTATCATCAAGGGAGTTACCTTGAGAACATGTGGCAAATGGCAGGACAGAAAAATCAAAAGAATCCAGGTAGTGATGATTTAACTGGTCCACTCGATTAACCAGTCTTGGAATTGCTCTATCTCTGAAATTGTTGAAATGGGACATATCAAGTCATCATTTCAATTATAAGGTATTTGGGGATTGGATTTTCTCCTATTTCCTGCCAAAAGGATCCTAACTAATGTCACTTCACTACTCCCTGAGGAAGGCAAAAAGTTCTCAGAGATGGAAAATGGAGCTTTATTGATTCAATAATAGTTAACGGTTACTCTTTCTTGCTCGTTTATAAACTTGGTTGAATAGGTTCCCTGCTCAATAGCTGAGAAGATGAAAAGATTTTCCTGAAAACCAAAAATTGATATCACAGATACTATCTCCTACTATGACATTTTTTCTTGGCCTTCATTTTTCTCAGCAGCAAGTGGTGATTTTTTTTTTTTTTTTTTTGAAGGAGATAATGATGGCCAAAATGGATTGCAATTTCAATGTCTGAACTGTTCAATCATTTTCACAAAAAGTTTCAGCAACGTGATCCGTCCTGTTGGTAGCTTAAGGAAGAGCAAGACAGTTTGATATAGATCTGTTATGATGGGCCTAATATATAGTTTATTCAAAGGCAATCGTAGAGAAGGGGATATTTTAAGTTAAATGTTTATATTAAGTTCCACAAAAAATATGCTCAAAAATTATTCTGAAAACTGAGCTATTCCTTTTCTGTGTTTTGTTTGTTTTATTTTGAATGTTTTTTATGTTTTTGGTAGAAGTTTACACAGCAATAGGGGTTCCCATTGAGAATTTTTTATACAAAATATTTCATGATATTTGTTAAAATTCTTGCAATGTGTCAACGTTCTCATTGTTTCCATTCTATTTGTTCTGTTTGCATTGATCTAGCTTCTTTGCCCCTCATTGCCTTCTTATCTTCACTTTTGGGTAAAGGTTGACCACTGCTCTCATTAAGTTGAATATCTGATCTTGTAGAGGGAGAACATTCCACACAGGTGATATCATTTATTTTGTAAGTTGATCTATTATTTGGCTGAAAGGAGAGCTCTGCGAGTGACTTCAGTTTGAAGTTACACGTGTATCTTGAACCATTTGTCTTGGAGGTCCCTCTATCAGTCCAGTCAGTCTGGTCTTTTTCAGAATTTTGAGTTCTGTTCTACATTTTTTCTCTCTTCTATTCCTAAGGCACTTGACTGCTAACCAGAAGGCTGGCAGTTCAAACCCACCAGCCACTCCTTGGAAGAAAGGTTGGGCAATCTACTTCCATAGTGATACTGCCTTGGCAACCAAAGGAGGGGTCGCTATGAGTCGGATCTGACTCGACAGCACATAACAACAACAACAACATTCAGGACCTTCAGTCATATCCCTGGTCAGAATGGTCAGTAGCTGTACCTAGGCATCACTTAGTTCTTCTGCTGTCAAGTTAGAGGAGGGCATGATTTGTGTGGGCTACTAGTCCTGTGCACTACTTTATTCGAGTCATTGGTTTACTTCATTGTCTTTTGCTCCAGTCAAGTAGAGACCAATGGTTATATCTTAGATGGCCACCTGCAATCTGTTAAACCCTAGAAGCTACTCACCAAACTAGGATGTAAAACACATCTTTGTGAACTATTTTATGCCAATTTACTGAGTTGTCCCACAAGATTATGGTCTCAAACATTTCAAACCAATTCTTTGAGTTATTTGAATATGTGTAGGAAGTCTCTTTAAACCTTATGTTCTTTCTTTTATGCACTCCTCATGCTTTTTTTTTAGATATAGATGCAACACACCTACCACTCATCTGTCAGTCCACTGTGCTGGGATGGCTTGTGTAATTCTGTAAGGCTGGAGGCTATGTCACTGGTATTTCAAATATCAGTAAAGTCACCCATGGTGGACAGATTTCAGCAGAGCTTCCACATTAAGACAGACTCAGAATAAGGAAGGGACCGTCTACTTCCAAAAAATTGGCTAGTAAAAACTTTATGGATAACAGTGAAATTCTGATACATTACTTGAAAACTATATAAATTACCCTGAATCATTGTCTCCTATAGTGACAGAAGATGAGCCCCTCAG
>NW_006922235.1:151857-154835 GCF_000298275.1 Orycteropus afer afer
GGCCTGGAGATCTTGGGTTCATCATTCATTGGAATCAATAGCCAGTATACTGCCTGCCAACCTTGAGTTCCTCAGCCCCTGCAGCTGTGTGAGTTGGGAAAAGCCTCCAGCTTGACATTTGATTCAAGAACTTGGGACTTGCCAGCTTCTATAAGTGTGTGAGCCATTTTCCTAAGATAACTTTATCTCTCTCTATATATAAGCTTTACTGGTCTTGTTTCTCTAGAGAACCCAGTCTTACACATTGTCAAAAATGAAATAGAACATGAAAAGATCAATATCCTATAGGCACTTGACTGCTAACCAGAAGGCTGGTGGTTCAAACCCACCAGCCACTCCTTGGAAGGAAGGTGGGACAATGTACTTCTGTAGTGATACTGCTTCGGAAACCCAAGGAGGGGTCACTATGAGTCGGGTCTGACTCGACGTAACAACAACAACATGCATTAGTGAGATGAAATGGACTGGATTTAGCCATTTGGAAACAGAGGATCATGGTCTAATATGCTGGGACTGAAAAATTGAGGTGGAATGGCTTCACATTCATCAAAAAGAATGTTTCCAGATGTGTCCTGAAGTACAATGTTGTTAGTGAGAGGATAATAACAATACTCCTACAAGGAAGACCAGTTATACTACTATTATTCAAATTTACACACAACCACTAAAGCCAAAAACTAGGAAATTGAAGATTTTGAATAACTTCTGTAGTCTGAAATTGAAAAAAACATGCAATCAAGATGTATTGATGATTACTAGTGCTAGGAATGTAAAAGTTGAAAACAAAGAAGAGTCATCGGTCATTAGAAAAAATGGTCTTGGTGATAGAAATGGCACAAGAGAGATTGTGTGATAGAATTTTGCAAGATCAGTGATTAATTCATTGCAAATACCTTTTTTCAACAGCATAAACAGCTGCTGTACACATGGACCTTGCCACATGAAATACACAGGAATCAGATTGATACATCTGTGGAAAAAGGCAATGAAAAAGCTCAACTACAATTGGTTCTTTGTTTCCAACTTTTTTTTTCTAATCTCCAGTAATTACCAATATATCAGTTTTGCACATGTGACCAATTTCAAACTGCGAAAATTGGTCAAAATATTCAATTTCTTCACCTTTGGCTTTAGTGGTTGGTGTCTTAATTTCAATAATAGTAATATTAACTGGGAGCTCTAGTGGCATAGTGCCTAAAGCATTTGACTGGTAATCAGAAAGCTGGTGGTTCAAACCCAGCCACCACTCCTCAGAAGAAAGATTGGGCAATCTACTTCCGTAGCAATACCACCTTGGAAAACCAATGAGGGTTCGCTATGAGTCAGATCTGTCTTGACAGGAGTGAGTGAGTGAGTGAGTGAGTGAGTGAGTGTTAATACTAACTGATCTTCTTTGTCAGCATGTGGATATTATCCTATCACTAACAGCATTATACTTCAGGATAGATCTTGAAATGTACCTTTTGATGATGACAGTGATGCCATTCCTTTTCAATTTTCATTCACAGCATAGTAGATCATATGATTTTCTGATTCATAATGGTCATAACATTCCAATTGAGCTCACTAATGCCTAGGAAATTTGTTTTTATATGTTCTATTTCATTTTTTGACAACTTCTAGTTTTCGTAGGTTCATCCTTTTATATTTCACATTCTGAGTATTAATGGATGTTTGCAGCTGTTTCTTCTCATATTGAGTCATGTCACATCAGCAAATGAAGGTCCTGAAAGCTGTACTCCATCTATATCATTAAAGGCAACTCTTGTTTAATGAGGCAGCTCTTCTCTAGTCATATTTTGATTGCCTTCCAACCTGAAGGGCTCAACTTCCTGCTCTACATCAGAAATGATTCATTGCTATTCATAAGGTTTTCAGTGGCCCATCATTTCAGAAATGGACAGTCCTTCTGTCCTTTTCAGAAGTGAAAATCCTTCCTCTAAGTCTTTCTTAGATAGGAAGTTCTGCTGAAAACCGCCCACCATGGACAATCCTGCTGATATTTGAAATACTACTGGCATAGCTTCCAGTGGCATAGCATCATGCAAGCCACCACAGTATGACAAAGTATAATCATGGGGTCATACAATTTTTGTCTTTTTGTGACTCATTTATTTTACTCAACATAATGCCCTCCAGATTCATTCATTTTATATGATGTTTTGCAGACTTCTCATTATTCTTTTAATTTGTGTAGCATTCCATTTTGTTTATGTACCACAATTTGGTTATCCATTCATGCATTGATGGACACTTAGTTTGTTTGCATTTTTTGATATTATGAATAATGCTGTAATGAACATAGAGATGAATATGTCTGTTCATATCACTGCTCTTATTTCTCTTGGATATATACCTAGGAGTGAGGTTGCTGGACCTTAATGTATTTCTATTTCTAGCTTTTTGAGGAAGACCCAAACCATTTTGCATAGTAGTAGTATCAATTTATACTCCCATCAGAAATATATGAGACCAAATCTCCCCATATCCTCATCAGTATTTTTTTTTTTTTTTTAATCAGTGCCATTTTTTTTGCAGGAGTGAGACACCATCTCATTGTAATTTTGATTTGTATCTCTCTCATGGTAATTGAGTCACTATAAATCCAAAGGGAGCTCTTGTAGGATAGTGCCTAAAGCACGTGACTGCTAACCAGAAGGCTGGCAGTTCAAACCCACCAGCCATTCCTCAGAAGGAAGGTTGGGCTTCCACAATGATGCTGCCTCGGAAATCCAAGGAGGGGTCACTATGAGTCAGGTCCGACTCAACGGCACATAATAACAACAACAATATGAGTCCAAATTGACTCAAAGGCAGTGGATTTTACTGGCCAATAATCACAAATATCTTGTCATATATTTGTTGGCTCGGATGGAAGGTTGGGTAATCCTACTTCCGTAGTGATACTGCCTCAGAAACCCAAGGAGGGGTCGCTATGAGTCGAGTCCGACTCGACGGCACATAACAACAACAACAAC
>NW_006922235.1:155005-157183 GCF_000298275.1 Orycteropus afer afer
AATAATAATATGTTAAATGAAATATGTTAAAATCACTGACTTCCAGGCTAGCTTTTCCCTCTTCCTAGTAAATTATTTTCCTTTTGAGTCTTAACAACTTCTTATACAATATAGAGACTTTTCAAATTATTTCAAATTCCTTCATGTCTTTCCAAAAAGTTTATATTATTTGACATTTTCTACTATGAAATTTTTAATGAAATGTGCTAGCTAAGTGGATTTTTTAAGATAACCACATCTTGCCTGATAAAGCTAGTTATACTATGTTAATTTTTTTTGAAATCTATAAAATTTTTAACATACATTTCCCAGCCATTGTGAAAGTCTCCTAGTGATGATAATTAGGAAAAAAAATATTTTATAATATGACAATTAATTTAATATGAGGGAATAATAGTCCTTGAAGGTTTTTTTTTTTTTTTTTTTTTCCCTTAAAATACAGTGAATCATTTTTCAAAATGGAGTCTCACCAGTGAGAAGCATGCTTTTTCCCTCTGGCATCTAAGGACTTGGAAAACTAGGTGCAACAGTTTGAATTAGCAATTTTGGTGCTCTGAACAGCTGAGTGAACAGAGTGCACCAAACACAGAAGAGCAGAATTACAGGTGAGGCACAAGGAGATTATTTAGGAAAGAGATACTGGTGGAGGATGGATGGACACCTGAGAGAGGTCATGGGAAACTTCCCTGGGGCAGTCACTGTCTGCCGAGAGAGGGCGGCCACCTGAGATCCCTGAGCAAAGAAGGAAGACACCTTACAGCAGCATACCAGCGACCACTCCAATATTCCAATGGGCAGCGGTAGAGACCTGCTTCCAGCAGGTGATTTTGTCAGTAATTTAGGTCATCTGGATGGAGACAGGCACAGGCACCACCACTAAGATTCAGGCGGAGAAATCACTGTTGCACCAGGAAGGCTAGCTCCCTCCCCTCCCAGTGGGCTTGGGTCAGACTGGAAGAAATCATACTTTTCTTTGTCATGGATATCGGGACCTCGGGTCACTAGCAGGTACTCCCCTGACTCCAACATGGCTGAAATTGCATACATCTTTGGCACCACATGTGGGTGGTATCATAGACAAACTCCAGAGCTGGCTATTAATGATATGGTGGGATTTCATCAGCACTGTGGGCTATCAGGGCAGGGAGAGCAAAGAAACTGCAGCTGAGTGTGGTCTGGGAATTTTGCCTTGGAGCCATTCTTTGGCATTGTGGGGCCATGGAGGCAGGGTCTTTGAGTGTGCCTGAAATTGGCAGAAAGCTGTGACATCCTAATAATAGGAATCTTTCCTGAGGTTGAACCGTAGTCTTGCAAATAAATGTGTCATCAACAATAGCCTGCTCAAAGCCCTAGAAACCAACCCTAGCAACACCAAACTTTCCTTCTTCTGCTCCCACCTTCCCCACCAATAACTTCACTCATTCAATAAAAGAAACCATATTCAGCCAATTACCATAAAACCTCCTGCTTCAAACTCTAAAACCTCTTTATGACAAACAGAAACACATATCCACACTACACACAGTGATTCACCACCACAAAGAAAACAGCAGAGTGAACCAACACACCTGAATCAATAATAAAATGAAACACACCAGATTCACCTTTTTAAAATATTAAACTATAAGACTAAGACAAAACAAATCAACACATAACCAGCAGCTAGAGACAACCTAAAGAGAGAGTGCTCTACCAGATTCCAGGGGCTTAAAAAGAGGTTCTGCTTTCCAGTAACCCCAAGAACTCTCCAGACCTGCACTACATGATTGAAAAGGTCCCAGTTTACACCTTCTTCTTCTTCTTGGTTTTTTTTTTTTTTTTTTTTTTGGTTTTTTCTTTTTGTATTGTTTTGTTTTCTTTCTTCATTATTATGCTTCTCTACCTTTTTTCTCTTAGTGACCTATCCCCAGATATTGTAGGCTTCTCTGTTTTCTTTTCTCCCCTTTTACTTTTTTTTTTTGGGGGGGGGCGGTTACTGTTCCTATGTGATTTCATGGTGTATTTTTTGACCATGTGCTTTTAGTTTTTTCAATGGCTATTCAATTATAATTTTTGTCTAACTGAGTGGGAGACAGCAACCAATAGTCCCCATAAGATACAAGTACACCCATACCTCCTGCAACTTCACTTACTGAGAAAGAGCCACTAAATCCTTCTCCACAAATGGGCCTATTATAA
>NW_006922235.1:174614-180894 GCF_000298275.1 Orycteropus afer afer
AAAAAAAAAAAGATTTACCAATTCAGTAACCCAATGGGGGTCATTATGAGTTGAAATTGACTCAATGGCAGTGGATTTGATTTTTTGGGGGGTTTATATACATATATATGTATATATATAGACTTAACCATTTGAAAATTGGAGCTTATCTAACAATGTCTTGCCCAAGTGAGATCTTCTAATGCAAGAATAGAAGTTTAAAATTAAATCCTATAAAGTGATTGAGCTCTCATCTTTTGATTAACATGTTCTCACCTTCTCTCCTCCTTTGCTTTTCTGCTGAAAAATCACAGTGTCTTCCAGTTTGCAAGCTTTTGTTTTCATGAATACAATTTGCAGAAAGCTTATTTTGTTTGTTGTGTTTTCTTTTTTTGCATTTTATTTGTTCAATATTTTGATTAAAATTTATGATTTTGAAGAAAATGTAATAAAAATGTACAGTATTTTATTACCCAAATACTAACCATTGTAGAACACTTGGAAGAATATCAAATAGGAGCACTTCAAAGGCTTAAAGCTTTCTAAATTCAGCTGATTACAGCAGCAAAGAAAGAAAGTACATCTTCCTGTGCCAAAGTGTTATGCTGTTACTATTATTGTTTGGTTTTGGGGAGATGCTTAACATCATTTTTCTCACAACAATTAGATACTTTCATTTTTGTATTTTAATTAGATACTTAGTTATTCTAACAGTCAGTAGGTGTGAGGTCGAGAGGTATGTTTAATTTTGACAATTAGGGCATATATTTTAATTAATAGAGTATCATACCCTGCTTAGACAAAATCATAAATTTTATATTCATCACAACCAAATACATGTTTCCCCATAGGTTTCTTAGTTTAACAGTAACATTGGTTTTACTGTGATCCATGTTATCTCAGAATATGCGTTCACAGTATAAGCAAACAAAAAATAGATTTAAATTAGATTTCCAACGTTGTTTTTGTGTGCCATTGAGTCGTTTCTGACTTATAGCGATCACGTAGGACAGAATAGACTGCCTCAGCAGTCTTTATGGGAACAGATTGCTAAGTCTTTTCTCAGAGTTCAAACCACTGACCTTTCAGTTGTCAGTCTAGCTTTTAACCATTACACCATCAGCTGAATTTTTCAACTTTAGTAGAACTCACTTTCAAAGATTTTTATTTCATTAATTTGATAAAATAATTGAGCCAATATTAGAATTTACTTGAATGCTTACATGATATAAAACAGCATGCTTTAATGGGTTTTGAAATTCTTCATCAGCTAATGGAAACATTGATTACCATTTCGTACATGCACAAAATCCATGGAATTGAAAACTCTATGTAATTTAGAGGAAAATTCCTCTCCACAGATAAGTGCCCCCACTTTTGTGATGCTCCTTAAGAAGATATGTATCTTCTGGCTCAACATGCTAGATGCTGACAGATATTTTGTGAAAATTGCACATTTAGTCATGCTCCATTCAAAAACACAGAATCAATATCAGTTATCTTGACAGAGAAAACTAAACATCAGCAGTTAGTAAATCAGGTTTTAGAGGAGAGAAATGTAAAGAAGGATTACTAGTGGAACATGGATTATAACTTCAGGAAACACCTACCATTCCTAAGGTTAGAGCACCAGAAGGAAGAGGGTGGAGTTACTAGAACTTGGGGATTTGTGCATCTGTAGGAGGAGTTGTGGAGAGATGAGTGGATGCAGTCCAGATGATACTGGTACTTAGAAATTTCATCTTGTTGGAGGGTCTTCTCTGAGACAAAACTAAGATTCTAAAGATGAGTCCCAGGTAGTTAGTTCTAGATACTCTGAGAAGATATCATGGACCTTTCTCTGGGACTGTGGAGGGGAAAAAAAAAAAAAAAAAAGACAACCTAGAAATCAGTACAAATTTCTGCTGTTGGGAAGATGCTGACAGAAACAGTGAGGAAGAAGAAAGGAAAAATTATCTTTTCCTTCTCCCTGCTCTCTGCATATCACTTATGGACAGAATCTAACAACAAGCCAAGTGACAAAGAAGAAATGAGGTCTACATGCTCCCAGCTCCTGTGTTCAAAAGCAGAAAATAGAGAGTCAGCTTAGAGATGGAAGCAAATAGTTGAGTACATAGCACAATCATGAAATTTCTTGAAAAACTGGCTTTTAATAATTTCTCATTAACCATGCAGTAAAAATATCAATAATAAAAAATCAGCAAATAACTCTTTGATGCTAAAAGGCTTTTTATTTTTTAAATTAAAATGTTATCAAATAAAATAATAAAGTGAATAATTGTGATTTTCTGCTTTAATAAGGGCATTGACTATCTATCCTCTCTGTATTTGTGACAGGACTCCTTAGCCTCTATTCTTCATACATGTTTCATCTAATGTATAATTTCCCACAGTTTTGATTGAGATACCTATTTGCCAGTAAGATTGATTCTGTACATTTCACAGCTTACATATATTCTATAGTACAAATGTCCAGTAAAATACGTGGTTTATAGGGAAAGCTGCATCTATCTACCATTCAGCAACAAAAATGAGTTAGCTATCTCTAACTATCTCTAAGTACTCCTCTCTGAATATGCTCCAACATTGGTAAAACTTTAAAAACAAAAACAAAAACCCTGTTGACATTGAGTTGATTCTAATTCATGGTGACCTCATTTTCTTTCAGAGTAGAATTGCTTTTCAAGGCTGTAGTCTTTCAGAAGCAGTTTTTCCAACCTTTAGCTTAATAGTCTACCTCTTAAGCTTAACTGATTGCATCAATGAGTGAATCCAACTGATACTTAACTTACATGATCAGTGATCATCTTTCTGACTTATATATATGTTAAATGAGAATTCTGTTCATTTTGCCTTCACCTTTGATAGTAGTAGGTAAGGGTATGACAGAATCTAGAACCAAGGATCAGAGACACATGCTCTCTTCTATTCATGAAAATATTAATAATAAAATAATAATTATTGATAATAAAATAATAATGGTTAGGTGTTTTACATGTCCTAAATTGGATGATGCACCAGGGAAACAAACATCTATGGATGTGTGTATTATTGTTGTCTATAAACTCACTGCCATCAGGTTGATTCTGTCCCATAGTGACCTCCTTTGAGCTTCTGTGGTGACAAATCTTTACAGAAGTAGATTGCCCCCATCTTCCATGGAGTGGTTGATGGGTTTGAATCACCAGCCTTCTGGTTAGTAGTCAAGTGCCTTAGGCACTACTCTACTAGAGTTCCTAATACACTTGTATAATGAATATTATTTTCCTCTTTATAATTGATAGACTGGAAAGAACACTAGCTGCTGACTCAAAAGACTTGAATTCTGATTCTTTGTATGTAATTTACCAACGGTAGGATCTTTTGGCAAAACGTTTTCACTTGTCTCAAATGACTCATTATAGAATATTGGCAGTATACATGGAGGAGAACAAATTAGAGCCTTTTGAGCTCCCTCCAAATTTGGCATTCTAAGGTCAATAAAAAGGTACGATATTGCATATTTTAAATTAACTTCAGCATAATATTAATGGTATAGCTCATCAATTTCTACATTCTGTTGGATCACCTTTCTTTGGAATGGATACAAATATAAATCTCTTCCAATCAATTGGCCAGGTAGCTGTCATCCAGATTTCCTGGATGAGTAATTGCCTCCAGAGCTGCATCCATTTGTTGAAACATCTCAATGGTTATTCTGTTAACTCTTGGAGCCTTGTTTTTTGCCAATTCTATCAGTGCAGCAAGGACTTCTTCCTTCAGTATCATTTGTTCTTGATCATAATCTACCTCCTGAAATGACTTGAATATCAACCAATTCTTCTTTGTACAGTGACTCTTCTTTTGCTGCTTCTTGAATCATTCAAAACTTTTCCCATAGAATAAGTTAGTATTGCAATGTGAGGCTTGATTTTTTTTTTTTTTTTTCACTTCTTTCAGCTTGAGAAATGCTGACCATGTTCTTCCCTTTTTGTTCTCTAATTCTAAGTCTGTGCACATGCCATTTTACTACTTTAGCTTGTCTTCCTGGACCACTCTTTTTATTCCTTCCTTGCTTTAGCTACTTTCCATTCAAGAGCAACTTTCAGAGTCTCTTTTGACATCCATTTTGGTCTTTTCTTCCTTTCCTGTCTTTTTAATGACCTTTTGCTTTCTTCATGAATGACATTCTTGATGCCACTCCATTACTTTTCTGGTCTTCAGTCACTGGTGTACAATGCATCAAGTCTCTTTTTCAGATGGTCTCTAAATTCAGGTGGGATATACTCAAAATCATATTTTTGCTCTAGTGGACTTGTTTTAATTTTCTTTAGCTTTGACTTAAACTTATACATGTGCAATTTATGGTCTTTTCCACAATCAGCTCCTGACCTTGTTTTCACTGATAATGTTTACCTTCTCCATCACCTCTTTTCATGATGGAGTAGATCTGATTTCTGTTTGTTCCCTGGCTAAATCCACACCTATAGCTTCTGTTTATATATTCAGAAAAGATATTCCCAATGAATAAGTCATTGGTCTTGCAAAATTCTAACGTGATCATTTTTATCAGCAAACCATATTTTCCAACTACTTGTTCTTCTTTTTTGTTTCCCACTTTCACATTCCAATCACCAGCAATAATCAATACAACTTGATTTCATATTTGGTCAATATCAGACTGTACATGTTGGTCAAAACATTTTATTTCTTTATTTTTTGCTTTGGTGATTTGGGTATAAATTTGAATAACAGTAGCATTAACTGGTCTCTACTTTAAACATATGAATATGATAGCATTGTAATTCAGGATGGATCTTGTCTCATCTTCTTTATAAAGATGAATCCAAGGCCCTTCCTCTTCAATTTTCATTCCAAGCACAGTAGATCATATGATTTTCTGATTCAAAATGGTGAACACCAGTCCATTTCAGCTCACTAATGCCTAGGATATCAATCTTTTTGTTTTCCATTTCATTTTTGACAACATCCTATTTTCCTAGATTCATATTTCATACATTCCACGTTCCAATTAGTAATAAATGTTTGCAGCTGTTTCTTACCATCTTGACTCATGCCCCATCAACAAATAATGTCTCAAAAACTTTACTCCATTCATGTCATTAAGTTCTACTCTAGTTTGAAGAGATAGCTCTTCCTCAGATGTATTCCAATTTGAGGGTCTCATCTTCTAGCACAATATCAGACAATATTTCATAGTTCTTCATATAGTTTTTAGTAATAAATCAGACAATGTTTCACTGCTATTCATAAAGTTTTCAATACTAAATTCTTTCAGAAGTAGATGGTCCCATCCCTCTTCCCAGTCTGTCTTAGGCTGGAAGCTCAGCTGAAACTTGTCTACTTTAGGTGACCCTGCTGGTATTCCAAATACTGGTGTCATAGCTTTCAGGCTCATGGCAACACACAAGCAACCACAATATAACAAAGTGACAGACAAATTTTGGTTTATTTAGATGGAAGGGCACTAATAGATTGAGCATCAATTCTTTGGTAGCTACTACCACTATTGATACACTCAGATTTCTTAGACTCAAGTACATTATATACCTAGATAAAGTGATAAATCACATATGAGAAGCTCTTAAAAGCAAATATTACATTAACATTTGTATTTGACAACTGTTAATTCAGAGAATACCAGATACCATATAGTCCATAAAAGATGGAATAAATGAAAAATTGAAATGCAGTCATTTGACATAGTTTTATTGGACATCTAATTATTTAGGTTCTAAGTATATAAAATGATTAAGATATAGTTCTGGCTCTCTGGAAATTGTTAAGAGACATTTTAGAATGAATGTGATAAATCTCGTAATATGTAAAACTCTGGGTTCCTAAGACAGTTCCAAGTTAATTGACCAAACATACATGTGCCAATTGTATGAAATTAAGAACTTATCAATTTTATTTATTTAGTACATTCATCTTAGTTGTTTCATTAAAATCTACTTATAAATTTACATCAAAATGTTCTGAATGTATTGGTAGGGCCTATGAATGGACAGAGACAGGATTCAGTGTTTGGAATTTCTGGATTCTCTCATGTCTCTCAGTGTGTTCCCTCTGCCCTTCAGTCTCACTCTCTCTCAATCAAGAGTTGAAAGCCTAGTATACTATGTTTTACTTACTTCTTAGTTTTCTCTCTCTGTCTAAGCCTTCTTTTGCAGCAGCAGAAGAAATGTTTATAGAAAACTGGTGATTTAAGAAAACTATCAAATTTCAGCATTGGTAGAAAATTATTTAATAATTGAAAAAAAATTACTAAGAGAAGAAGACATTTAAAACATTTAAGAAT
>NW_006922235.1:181169-190784 GCF_000298275.1 Orycteropus afer afer
CCAATACTATAGCCCTGGGATACATACTGGACCTGGAATAAAACTCACTCCCAGGGGCTGCCTCTCAGCCCAATAGTAAATAAGATGTACACATAGAGAACTGAATCCAGGGTGATGCACCCACATACTCTATGGAAACCCATCCCCTGGAGCAATCGACCATGGGGCACCAGAGGGTGGCAACATCCGCATGGAGGAAATGCAGGAAACAGGAGTGCATAATCATGAGAGGCATGGTGGGGGGGTGGTTACTGGGAAGGGAAGGAAGAAGACTGGGTTAGAGTTGGGGATGATAACTGGGTAGTGAAACCAATTGTACATGAAATGTTGAATGTAAAACAAACTACTCTGTACACTTGCACCTAAAGCACAAAAAGAAAAAAAAAATTAAAATAAGAGGATATCATTGCCATCAGGAGAGAAGAGCTGGAGGTGGAGTGGAGCATGTCCTTGGACCCAAGATCCCTGTCCTGGACCTCCTTGACAGAAAAACAGCAAGATGACTGTCAGAGATGATCAGCTGAGGAACCAAGAAGCATGAGACAGACTGTTGGGCTTACTGGCTCATTGGGTGAGAAAGCTGAGTGCCTTTGAGCAGAAGGCTAGCTGGTGGAGTGGAGTGCACCTAGGTGTACCTATCTGCAGAGTTAAAAGAGCTTTGTAACACTTGCCCAAGCAGGACAGGGGCCAGGCTAAGAGGTCAAGGACTAGAAAGGTATGCCTGAGGGCATAGCAGAGGGAAGACTGTCCTAATCAAAGAATTATATCCTCAGCGCATTCCTGAACCTGAATTGTAAAATATTACTTCTCTAATAAACCCCATGATCATGAAAAAATATAATAAAATGTAATTAAAATTTCCTTAAAATTTTAAATTAATTTATAAGTATATGAGTGTATAAATTTAATTTATATTAGAGTAACAGTCATACAAATTTATGAAGATATAATGCATTCATAAACATCACAAAGACTATGTTTTTACTTTTATTCATTGCATATATTCAAAAATAGTAGCTATAAAAAATACATTTTTGGTAGGTTGGTAAATTTCAAGAACTAGTTCCTTGGCAAAGAGATCCTTCTATAAATTGGCCTTTTTGACATTTGACATTTGATATTTCCTTAAGAAAGTATCCATCTGCTACTTATATACTGTAGTATAATAACACCTAATCCTGGCTCAGGGAGGTATTTATAAAAAAAAAGTGGTTGGTAAAAGAGTGTTTGAGCATATGCAAGAGCAAAGTTTTGACAGGAGTGGCATTTGTAAGAAACCACCAGAGGTTTGTTGGTGTAGTGTTTAAGGCATTTAGCTGTTAATCAAAAGTTCAGTGATTTGAGACCACCAGGCACTCGGTTGAAAAAAGAAGAGGCAGCCTACTTCCATAAAGATTTACAGCCTTGGAAATGCAATGGAGGGTTGCTATGAGTCAGAATCAACTTGATGGCAGTGAGTTTGTTTTTTATGATCAGAAGATCAATGACATCCAAGTATTATATATGAGGTAGGGAGAAGGAGGAACTCTTGAAAAGAAAGCAAAAAGAATCTAGTTTTATGAAGGACCATGTATTCCAAGCTAAATTGTTAGGATTTAATTTTGTAAGCAATGGAAAGATAAGCTCCTTTTAAGTTAACTTCCGTTTTCTTAAATCAGTAACATAGAGGAGCTGTCTCCCTAACTGTGTATGTTTGTGTGTGATTGTATGCATGTGTGTACATGCATATATGCATGATAAGCCTGGAGAATAGAATTTGTGGGGAATTAAAAGAAGAATCTTTAGGAATCAGAGACAGGGTGTTCAAAAGCCTAACCAAGCAGCCACAGGAACAGAGCACGTTGACATTCAAATTGGTAATAGAAAGAATACAGGTCATGTCCCTTGTTACATTATTATTTTTAAAAAGGTGCTCTGTCTCATTGTTGGACAATGTACTTTGTCCTTTAAAATGCATCAGGCATGCACGTTATCTAGTTTCAGAAGCCTTAAGGGTAGAAAGGAGATAGAGAAGCTCCTTTAGCTCTTTTCAGATTTCCATTATTAGTTCCTCTTGTAAAGTAAATCTTAAATGCCACAGTGCTTTTAATCATTATCAACTCTCTAAGGGATATTATTAAGTTGTTTTTTCCATTTCCTTTTGCAGCCAGAGGGAAGTAATTTATGCACTTCTGAACAGGTGGAAAAAGTACATAATCACAAGTGTTTCATCCAATTCAATAGCAAGAAATTTGAGTACAGAATATTATTAGATGAGATTAGATTTTGGTTTCACAATATTTCAGTGGTTTGTTGTTTTCAGGTGACATTGAATTGATTCTCAACTCATAGTGACCCCATATAACTGAGTAGAACTGCCCCACAGGCTTTTCTAGGCTGTAAGTTTTATAGGAGCAGATCACCAGCTTTTCCCCTCACAGAGGTGGGTTCTAATGCCAGCCTTTTGGTTAGCAGCCTAGTGATTAACAACTGTGCCACCAGGGCCCTTTTCAGTTGTATAACAAAAATAAAAATAAAAACAAAAACCTCAGGGCTATCGAGTTGATTCCCACTCACAGTGACCCCATTTGGGTTTCCAAGGTGGTAAATCTTTATGGAAGTAAATTGCCCGGTCTTCTTTCAGTGGAGCAGCTGGTGGGTTTGAACCAACAACCTTCTGGTTAACAGTCAAATACCTTAAACATTATACCACCAATGGCAAGATAATAGATTTGGAGTTCAGAGAGGACTGGGTGTGAAATCCACTTTTAGCTACTTCTAATTTTGTCACCTTTGCAAGTCACAGCTCTGAATATTTGTGAATAATACCTACATTTAAGGTTGTGAAGCAGCATTGAATTGAAGCTTGATTTCCCATTCTTTCTGTAACCATTTCCCACATTAACTGGAGACAGATGAGCAAGCATGATAACTTATTTTCTTAAGAGACCAATTTGAAATTGGTTAAAAGCAGCTCAGACCTGTTTCAGCCCATAGAGTTCCACAGTGAGACAAACAGAACGAAGTTGCATGGAACATCTTCCCCTAGGCCTACGCTCAGACCACTGATGACAGGAAGTCTGTGTAACTCACCCTGTGCACAAGCGCACTGCATTAAAAATTGACTGTCCCTTTAAACTGAAGCCATCAAAACCTCAGCCAATCTCCAGTTAATTCATCCCCGATTCCTGAAATTTATATGAATACGTACAGACCCTTTGAACCATTCAAAAACTGTACACCAACCCTCACTCAAGGTTACAGATTTTGGTAATGTTATCTCCTTGCATTGCTTCTTTGCAATAAATACTCTTCCTCTCCTCTCAAGAGCTCAGTGTGTGTAAACTGATTGAGCTTGATTGTACAGCAGGCAAGTAGTCATTTTGGTCCGACTTCAGTTGTTGAAAAGTACACTTGCACTGTGTGATCAACATAACATTAGGCATATAATTAGTGCTCAGTAAATGGCAGTTCTCATTGTCTTCTAAGGAATCAGACTCCTCCCATACTTGTCAACTTCCCCATTATTTTCCCCTCAAAATAATCTATATTAAATTCAAATATTAGTATTTCTTTTTTAAAAATAAGTCAACACTTATGCAGAGATGATGATCATCATGGTCTTGCTCAAAGTAGTGAGAGGCTAAGAAACAATATTAAAGTCAAATATTACAAAAAATGATATTTGACTTTAATATTGAGAGGCGTAGTGTCTAGGGCATTTGACTGCTAACTAGAAGGCTGGTGGTTCAAACCCACCAGCCACTCCTCAGAAGGAAGATTGTGCAATCTACTTCCATAGTGATACTACCTCAGAAACACAAGGAGTGGTCTCTATGAGTTGAATCGACTAGACGGCAGTGAGTTTGGTTTCTTTGGTTTTGTTATGGAAAAGTTTATTTTAATGATTCTGTATCCACAGGTGGAAGCTGAAGTAATAATTTAAAATACTAGTATATCTTTAAAATGTCACAGGTATATATAATATAATCACTGTCATACAAAATGCACATGATAGGAAAGAGGTAATACATTAAAATGTTAACCGTAATTTTTTTTTTTTTAGATTTTTTAACCCCTTTATGTGTTGCTAATATGTTTACAAAATCCACCAAATCCCATCTCCTTTCTCATTCTGCTTGGTGAGATATTGTGTCAGTTTATACCTATTTAGAGAAAGCTTTCTTTATTCTTTCTTCTAAATAATCACTTCTTTCTCTGTGCCAGTAACTTAAAAAAATATATCTTTCCATTGTTTCTCTAAGTGCATGCTATTGCATTGTTTGTTTCTATCTGTTGCCTTCACTGGAATATGAAACTCTAACAGAGTTTGAAGCATAAAGAAGAAACATATTCCTAATAGCAAACAAAATAAGTATTCTTATGCTTAAGTACTCAGCAGGTCAACTTTCAAATTTTTAATGTATGCTTTGCTTTGAGCTGAGGGTCTCACTGGCTGAACTACAGGCTGTGATTGGGCACATGTTGGGTCTATTCATATTCATTTTGGGTCCCAGACAAAAGGGGTCACAGCTATCTGCAGAAATTCTTCACTCACTAGAAGATTGGAGTGCAAGAGAGTAGGCCCATCTTTACAAGTAAATTTCAAGTCTATGCTCTTATCACATACACTAGGACATTGTATTGTCCAAAAAAGATTCAACCAGCTAATATCAAAGTCAAAAGAATCAATAGTATACTCTGCCCACAAAGGGGCCATAGGAAGCATGTGAATACAAATCACATTTCAAGGATATTGTGACAAATAATTCAATCAACCACAAAGTTTCTTTACAGCATATATTTTTGTTACATAACTGGAGTATGTAGCTCACATATTATTAGTTTTGAAGTGGTTATAAAGTAATGCACTGAAGACTCCAGTAAACAATGAGAGTGGAACGATATCTGCTTGTCTGTACAACTGGCATCCATTTCCATTTCCACTCTAAGCCGTAAATGCTTGATCCTGCCCAAGGTGGTTTGAAACCCTCTTCAACTTCTGTCATTGCCTGTGTCTGATATAGAATAAGTAGTTGAGTTATGTCACTGAAACAATCAATGTCTTTACCTAGAAAATATTTACATTGTTGAAATTGATGGAAAAATCTCTTTTCTTATTTCAGATGAGTGAATGTTATTTTAACAAATATGGAAACACTTCTTTCTTTGTTTGTTTTCAAAATCCATGCTGGTTTGTTTCAGCTTACTTGTTTTCATTTAAAAATATATATATATGTATTTTTTTGGTTAAAGTAAACCTAATTCAGAAAGTCATTCAGGAAGGACCCATGGGTCTTTCCTTAAAATGTTGACAAAACACAATCTCAGAAGAAAGATACTCAGTTTATTCCTACTGTTCATTTTAGCTCTAGTCTCTAAGGAAGTGTATACTCTGCCCACAAAGGGGCCATAGAAAGCATGTAAATATTTCCAATCTCCAAGGAAATTTAAAAATGTTGAAATATGTTTATTCTAAGAGGAATAAACGACTTGCTCTGAATGACACTTTGAAGATAAAGAAGAAATTCATGGTTTACAGAATACTTTGTTGTCCTATAGTATATAGTATATATATGGTTTCCATTATTATTCTTATAATACTTTACTACTATATTGACTTTTAAAGAAATATTATAGTGATTTAATTCTAGCAAGATGATGGAATAGGCAGAAAAGCCACAGAGAACCTCTGCAAAAAAGCAATGGGAAACCAATTGAAACTGATACAAAAGATGATCCTAGAACACTGAGCTTTGAAGGCAAAGATAAAAAAGTGGATTAAACAACAGCTAGTAGAAGAACCAAACCCACCAGCTACTCCTCCAAAGGAAGATGGGGCAATCTACTTCCATAGTGATACTGCCTTGGAAACCCAAGGAGCGGTCACTATGAGTCGGGTCTGACTCGATGGCACATAACAACAACAACAACAACAGTAGAAGAACCTGAATGAAAACAGTGAGTAAAGAGACAAGCAGAGCTGCAAACTGCCTACTGTCCTGAGGGCACAGCCTTTTTGAATATCTCCCAGAAGCAAACTAAGAATCAGTTCTGCTCACTAAGGACTGCATGCGCAAGGACTACATTCAAAACCAAACTCACTGCCATCAAGTTAAATCTGACTCATAGAAACCTCTCCTTGGGTTTCTGAAAGTAGATTGTCCAATCTTCCTTCCGAGGAGTGCCTGGTAGGTTCGAACCACCAGCCTTCTGGTTAGCTGTCAAATGCCTTAGGCATTACACTACCAGAGCTCCCAAGGTCTACTATGGTGCCAGACGAACAGAAAGGAAATCAGCAAAGAAGGAGAGAAACAGACCTGTGGACTGCCAGTGGCTGTCCTGAGGGCACAGCCATTTTGAATATTGACAACTGATTTGTGTGACCATTTTGAGTATATACAACTGGCATTCTTATCTCTACGGAGAAATAGGAGTTAGCTTCATTTACTGAGGACAATAGAGGCAACCACACAGGGGACAAGACTGATGATGGGGAAGGTGCAATATTCTCCTTATTACTCTTATATCCCACACACTCATGGTGAGCAGAAGAGTGGCCATCTTCCACCTCAAAGCATCTTCATGACCACTGGGAATTCCATTCCAGTCTGTGCCCTGATAGAGCCTAAATACCATGACACCCTCTCCACAATTTTGTTTTTGATTTTTTGTTTTAAAATTATTATTTTTATCTTCCTTCTTTCTCCCTTTTTGTTTCTTCTCTTTCCTCTCCCTGGTTCTTTTTTTTTTTTTTTCCCCACTTTCTAGGCAACCCCCCCTTTTATTTTCCCTTTCTTTTGGTTCTTCTCTTCTTTTGTTTTTCCATGTGCAGTTTCCCAGTTTATCTTTGCTTTTCTTTTACTCTTGCTCTTTCCTCTCATTCCTCCTTCCCCAGGTATTGTGGCTTTTTTCTTTTTTTTTTTTCTCAATTTTTATTTTTTTCCCTTTCATTTGTTGAATTTATTTTTTATTGTATTGAATTATTCCTGTTTGTCTATGCAGTTTGAGTTTTTTGGTTGACCTTTTAAAAGTTATTTATTTATTTATGTATTTATGTCTAACTGAGCAGAAGACAACAATCACTCTAGTACAACACAAGCATACTTATACATCCTGCACCCCTCTCATGGAGTTATAGTCATCACTTGCTTTTGTAACACCTAAATGACAATAGACAGTGGCCAATACCAACTAAATTCATCCTCAACTCCTCCATATGAGCAGCTAACAGACATCTGTGCACAAACTCTTATTCACTATCACAGCCACCAGGACACAGGTGGTGTGTGCCTAAGTGCTAATAAATAGCAGATAGAGGAGCACAGTACACAGCTTGCACATATATATCAAAACAAAAAAAGGAAAAAAAAATTATTTGGTGAATCACACAAACATACAACTACAGATTAACCAAAATACAACACTATCACAATGACTCAGAGATGACAGACCATCACAGTTCAAACAAAGAACTAAGATAAAGTAGTAGAAACAAGGCACCAAGATATTAACCCAGAAAATATCCATGAGAAAGAAGCATGATTAGAACTCCCTGATAAGGAATTCTGAAGGATTATATTTGGGTACCTTCAACTGATTCAGAGACTGATGAAGGAAAACACTGAGAAAATTAAGGAAAATACAGACAAAACTCTAGAAAAATTTGAGAAAACAATACAAGAACAAATTGACAAACAAAAAATTAGAAATGATACAAAAACAACAAATAGAAATTTGCAAAACTAATACTAAGATTTTAGAAGTAGAAAACAAATTAAATGGGCAAAGGAGTAGAATTGATGCAATGGAAGAAAGAATTAATAAGATTGAAAGCAAATTTCTCTATATTAATTTGTTAAGGAATCAAACAGAAAAAAAGATCAAAACAAAATGAAGAAACCCCAAGATTCATGTGGGATACCATCAAAAGGAATAACCTACATGCAATTGGAATTCTAGAACAGGAAAAAATAGATAAAACCACAAAGAAAACTGTAAAAGATTTGTTAGAAGAGAATTTCCCGAATATGATGAAAAATAGAATATATACATTCAAGAAGTTCATGAACTCCAAACAGAATAGATTCCAAAAGAAAATCAACAAGACACATCATTACCAAAACCAAAGACAAAAAAAGAATCCTGAAAGCAATATAGGAAAAATGAAAAGTTACCTATAAATAAAGGGCAACCAATAAGACTAAGCTCTGATTTCTCAGCAGAAAAAAATACAGATTAGAAAAAAAATGGGATGATATTTACAAAACCATGAAAAAAAAAATTCCAACCAAAAATTATATACTCAGAAAAATTGTCCCTCAAATATGAGGGTAAAATTAAGAGATTTCCAGATAAGAAGAAATTAAAAGAATTAGTTAAAACCAGACCAACCTTAACAGACGTTAAAGGAAATCCCTCCAATGCAGAACCAACAACAGCAAACAACAAC
Source organism: Orycteropus afer afer (assembly GCF_000298275.1). NCBI lineage: Eukaryota > Metazoa > Chordata > Mammalia > Tubulidentata > Orycteropodidae > Orycteropus > Orycteropus afer. The sequence goes on from NW_006922235.1 coordinate 189,601, forward strand.
CAATGATTAATACTATGATTACATAACTCAGAAAGCAACCCAGTTATCTAAGTATCCAAAGTAAAACAAATTTACAAGACTATAAACAGGAACCAGTCACATCAATGGGTAAATGAGGACAACTACAAACCAAAAAGAGAGAATAAATAGTGTAGTTACAGAATATCTAAATGGTGAAGAAGTAAAGACAATTGAGATAGAAAAGACTGTTTTAAGCTTGGGAAGAAAATAATAAATCACTGGGTAACCTCAAAGTAAAAGAATGAAGTTTCACATCAAAATAAAAGAAGACAAGCACAAATAATTAGCAAATACTAAAATAATAGCAATGAAGGAGATAATAAAAAGTTCATTTCACAGCAAAATGAACTTAGCACTGAAAATTATATGGAACAGAGAAATCAGCAACACCATGAAAAAATACATTACACAATGACATCAATAACTTCATTTGTTGTTGTTAGGCATCGTTGAGTCGCCTCTGACTCATAGTGACCCAATGCACAGCAGAACGAAACACTGCCCGATCCCATGCCAGCTCCATGATCTTTGCTATACTTGAGACTATTGTCGCAGCCACCATGTCAATCCATCTTGTCGAAGTCCTTCCCCTCTTTTGTCAACCTTCCACCTTCCCAAGCATGACTTCCTTCTCCAGTGAATGGTCCCTTCTGACAACATGACCAAAGTAGGTGAGATGAAGTCTGGCCATCCTTGCTTCCAAGGAGCATCTCAGCTGCACTTCCTCCAGGATAGATCTGTTAGTTCTTTTGGCAGTCCATGGTACTCTTCATCGGTCTTCCTTATTCATTGTCCAGCTCTCACATGCATATGAAAAGATTGGAAATATCATGGCTGTGTCAGGCACACTTAGTCCTCAAGGAGACATCCTTGCTCCTTAGCACTTGAAAGAGTTCCTTAGCAGCCGACCTGCCCAGTGCTACACGTCGTCTAATGTCCTGACTGCTGTTTTCATTGGCATTGATTGTACAACCAAGTAACATGAATTTTTTTACAACCTCAATCTTTTTTCCATTTATAATGATGCTGCTTATTGGTCCAGTTGTGAGAATTTTTGTCTTCATTATATTGAGATGCAATCCATACTGCAGACTGTGTTCCTCAGTCTTCATCAGTAAGTGCCTCAAGTCATCCTCACTTTCAGCAAGCAAAGTTGTATCATC
>NW_006922235.1:191579-194636 GCF_000298275.1 Orycteropus afer afer
CTTCCTCCTTCAGTACCATTGGTTCTAGATTATATGCCACCTCCTGAAATGGATGAAGATCAACCAGTTCTTTTTGGTACAGTGACTCTGTGTATACCTTCCATTCTTCTTTTGATGTTCCCTGCATCATTCAATGTTTTGCCCTTAAAATCTTTCAATATTGCAACTCGAGGCTTAAATGTTTTCCTCAATTCTTTCAGCTTGAGAAATGCTGAGCGTGTTCTTCCCTTTTTTGGTTCTCCAGCTCCAAGTCTTTGCACATTTCATTATAGTAATAGGCTTTGCCTTCTCGAGCTGCTCTTTGAAATCATCAGTTCAATTCTTTTATCTTGTCATTTCTTCTATTTGCTTTAGCTACTCTCCACTTAAGGGCAAGTTTCGGAGTCTCTTCTGTCATCCATTTTGGTCTTCTCTTATTTTGTCTTTTTATTGAACTCTTACTTTCTTCATGGATGATGCTCTTTACGTCATCCCACAATTCTTCTGGTTTCCAATCATTGGTGTTCAATGCATCAAATCTATTCTTTAAATGGTCTCTAAATACTTGTCCATACTTACACTGAATACCCAACTTCATACTTGTCCATAATTACACAGAATATCAATGGATTAAATGTACCTCAAGAAATAGAGAGTTGTAGACTGGATAAGAAATCATGACTTATCAAGTACTGTCTATTAGAGACTCACCTTAGACACAAAGAAAAAAACTAGATGAAAAATTAAAGCAAATGGCAACCAAAAATATTGGCAAGAGTGGCAATATAAATTTCTGATAAAATAGACTTTAAGATAAAAATGACCATAAGAGACAAGGAAGGACATTATATAGGGATTAAAGAATCAATTGAACAAGAGAACACAACCATAATAAATATCTATGCACCCAATGAAAGAACTACAAAATACATAAAGAAGACTTTAACAGAATTGAAAAGACAAAAAGAGGACTACACAGTAATAGGAAGAGACTTTGACATACCACTTCCAATAAGAGTTACAACAGCTAGAAAGAAATTCAAGAAAGATGCAGAAGAACTAAACAATAAAATCAACCAAGGTGAACTTATAGACATGTACAGAGTGCTTCACCCAACAGAAGCACAATATACATTCTTTTCCAGCACACATGGAACATTCTCCAGGATAGACCAAATATTAGTCTACAAAACAAGCCTCAATAAATTTAAAAGCATTGAAATACTGCAAAGCATCTTCTTAGATCACAAAGCCATAAAATTAGAAATCAACACTAGGAAGACCAACAGAAAAAGAGGAAACACATGGAAACTGGAAAACACCCTCCAGAAAAATGACTGGGTAATAGAAGAAAGAAAAATTAATTATTTAAAAAGTTCCCTGAACCAAATGAAAATGAAATCAATTTTTGGGGGGACATAGCAAAAGCAGTAATCAGAGCACAAGATATTGAAATACATGTGCACATCAAAAAAGAAGAAAGAGCCAAAATAAACACCTTAATTAACATGTAACAATTAGAAAAAGAGCAGCAAAAAAAGAAAGGAAAAGAAAGCAATTGCAGAAGAAAAGAAATAATAAAGATTTGAGCAGAAATAAATGAGACAGAAAATAGACAATAGAAAAAATCAACAAGACTAGCAGTTGGTTCTTTGAAAAGATTAATAAAATTGACAAAACACTTGCAAACTTAACAAAGGAAAGAAGATGAAAACAGCATAAATAAGAAACAAAAGGGGTGATATCAAAACAGAAACAACAGAAATAAAAAGAATAATATCAGGATACTATGAAGAACTGTACTCCAACATATTTGAAATGGACAGATTTGTAGAAGCACACTACTTACCTAAACTAACACAGACTGAGGTAGAAAATTTGAACAGAGTCATAACAAAAGAAGAAATTGAACAGATCATAAAAAAAATTACCAACAAAAAAAAAGTCCTGACCCAGATGGTTTCATTGGAGAATTTGATAAGTCATTCAGAGAAGAGATGACACCAATCTTACTCAAACTATTCCAGAACATAGAAAAGGATGGAATTCTCCCCAATTTGGTTTATGAAGCAAGCATAACACTGACATCAAAACCCAGCAAATACACCACTAGAAAGGAAAACTACAAATCAATATCTCTTATGAATATAGATAGAAAAATCTTCCACAAAATTCTAGACAATGGACTCTAATAGCATATAAATAAATAAATAAATAAATAAATAAATAAATAGATGCATCATGACCAACTGAGATTAATAGCAGGTATGCTAGGATGACTGAAGAGAAAAACAATCAATGTAATCCATCACATAAGTAAATAATAAATAAAGGAAAATAATCACATGATCTTATCAATACATACAGAACAGGCATTTGATAAAATCTAGCACCCATTCCTGATAAAAGAAAAAAAAAAATCTCAGAAAACTAGGAATAGAAGGAAAATTCTTCAACATAATAAAGAGCATATATGCAAAACCAACAATCAACATTATTTTCAATGGAGTGATAATGAAACTATTTCACTTGAGAATGGGAACCAAACAGGGATGCCTTCTATCTCTAGTTCTATTCAACACTGTATTGAAAGTACCAGCCAGAGCAATAAGGCAAGAAAGGGAAATCAAAGGATTCCAAATAGGTAAGGAAGAACTACAACTATCCCTATGTGCAGATATTTTGATCCTATACATAGAAACCCCAAATGACTAAGCACGAAAACTACTAGAATTTATTGAAAGATTTAGCACAGTGGCAGGATACAAGATAAACATAGAAACATCAGTTGGATTCCTTTACACCAGCAGAGGTGTCTGAAAAGGAAATAAGAAATCAATACCGTTTAAAATAAACTCAAAACTCACTGCTGTCAAGTCAGATCTGACTCATAGCAACTCCTCTTTGGGTTTCTGAGGCAATATTACTACAGAAGTAGATTCTCCAATCTTCTTTCCAAGGAGTGATATAAGATACTTGGGGATAAATATTACCAGGAACACAAAAGACCTGTACAAAGAAAACTACAAAAGACTACTTCAAGATACTATAAGAGATCTACATAAATGGAAAAACATA
>NW_006922235.1:196146-196725 GCF_000298275.1 Orycteropus afer afer
CCAACCTTCCTTCCGAGGAGTGGCTGGTGGGTTTGAACCGCCAGCCTTCTGGTTAGCAGTAAAGTGCCTTAGGCACTATGCTACAGTTAGCCATTAGAGAGATGCAAATCAAAGCAACCATGAGATACCATCCCACCCCAGCATTAATAGCAAAATTTAACTAGACAGAAATAACAAATGCTGGTGAGGATGTGGAGAGATTAGGACTCTCATACACTGTAGTGGGACTGTAAAATGATACACCTACTGTGGAAATGTGTCTGGTGATTTCTTAACAGTTTAAAATAGAAATTCCATTTGACCCAGGAATCCCATTACTAGGTATTTATCCTAAGGAAGTGATAAGCAGGACAAGAGTAGCTAATGCACACCCATGTTAACTGCAGCACTATTCATAATAGCAAAGAGACGGAAACAACCTAAGTGTCCATCAACCAAGGAGTGGGTAAACAAACTGTGGTACTATGATAGTTGGAGCTGTGTATCAACTTGGCTGGACCACAATTCTGTGTGCTTTAAGCAATTGTGATGTGGGTTATTCCCATGATGGGATCGGATGTATATGTTTTGAGCAGCCAA
>NW_006922235.1:199100-200326 GCF_000298275.1 Orycteropus afer afer
AATCATTTGAATTTCATTTTTCAACTACTTCATGTATTATTTGGATTAATATGATATACATATATATGCATATATATGCTTACATACACACACACACACACACACATATAACAAAGATTGTTACCAGGGGCAGAAGGGAGGGGTAAAAGGGAAGCTTTTGTTTTCAGGGCATTACGTTTATGCTAACTGTGGTGGAATATTTTGAAAGGATAGCAGTAATGGTGGTGCAACATGAATAATATCATCAATGTCCCTGAGGTGTAAATGTGGAAGCTTTCATATTGGTGAATGTCTTATTGTATATGTTTTCACAACAATAAAAGTTAAAAATAAATAAATAGAAAAGTAATAATAATAAAAAAGAAATATATTAGCAGTAATTGTTATAGAATATATGCTATGCTGAAGAATTGGTAGTCCCCAACCATCATCCTACAGCTGAGAACCCTGAAAGTAGACTGCTCAAGTGCCTTGACTTTGCCAGGTGGCAGAGCAAGTCACTGGAGCTCAATGACTTGAAACCAGGCTTACTTCCAGTTTCTAGGATAAATCACTCTCCTCTATACTTAGGAATATTTGGAAATAAAAAGTGAAGAAAGATAAGGTGTGTGATAGGGAAGGAAACATGATTTGAAAAACTCTTGAAGGAAAATTTTTTGAAAAATGATGCAAGCTTTTATTCATGTTTGTTAGGGAATAGTTTGTTGAAATATGAGTGAAAATGATAGAGCTTAGCTACAATCCCTTGCTGTGTTCTGCAGTGTTCTTTTCTGAATGTGGATGTAAAGTTTTAGTATATATATTTGAACAGCAGCGTAAAGGCCCTTAATACTTTTGAAGGAATCCTCTTTGGTAATAATAAGCAAACAATGTTGACACATTTTAACTAGAACTGCCCTAAGAGGCAGCAACCATATTACTTGTGCTCTCTAGTGTTGAATATTCTTCAGGAGGCAGGAGCAACAAGTATAAAAATATAACTTCAGTCATGAATATCTGGAAATATCCTTGTGATTGCAGTGACTGGATTCTGATCTATTGTTGTGTTGTTGCTGTTACGTGCCGTGGAGTCAGACCTGCCTCATAGTGACTCCTCTTTTGGTTTCCGAGGTGGTATCACTACAGACGTAGATTGCCCAACCTTCCTTCTGCAGAGTGGCTGGTGGGTTTGAACCACCAGCCTTCTGGTTAGCACTCAAGTGCCACAGCTACTATGCTACCAGAGA
>NW_006922235.1:201373-203312 GCF_000298275.1 Orycteropus afer afer
CCAGCTCTCATATGTATAAAAGACAATTGAAAATACCATGCCTTGGGTTAGGAGCAACTTCAGCTTCAAGGAATCATCTTTGTTCTTCAGCATTTTTTTTTTTTTTTAATTGTGATTTGGGTGAAAATTTACAGAGCAAATTCACTTTCCATACAGCAGTTCACATACACTGTCTCATGATATTGACTCCAATTTACCCCAATGCGACAGCTTCCCTTCAACTTCCTCCCGATAGTTACTTCTTCCCTGTGTCCATCCCTCCATGGACTTCTGCCCCATGGGCTGTCTCCTTGTGCATAAGCAGCCCTTCTTTCTCCCATGATTGTTCTCTCCAAGGAGAGTATCTACTTGAAGTAAATATTCAACTCATATGCCTGTCTTTTGTTTGGCTGGAAACCATGGGTGTGTGTTCAATTCCAGACCTGAAGGGCAGCTAGGGGCCATAGTCTCAGTGGTTCCACCAGTTTCTAGCAGAACAACAAACCTGGTCCCCTCCTCTCTTTTTTTCATTTCCAAATTATTTTGAGTTTTGATCCACATTGTTCTACCTCTCTATCCAGAATCTCCTACATAGATTCCCCTCCAAGTGGTTGACAGTGGTAGCCAGGAACCAACTAGTTCCTCTAGTCTCATAGTCATATAGGATGAGGATCACATGGTGTACCAGTTGCTAGGACTAATCTTTTCCATGAATTTTTGGTTTTCTTCATTCATCTTTGCTCTAGATGAGGAGAGACCCATTGTTGCATATAGATGGCTGCTTGCAAGCTTTTAAGATCCCAGTTGCTACTCGCCAAAGTAGGAGGTGGAACAAAGTTGTGTGTAGTATGTTATGCCAATTGAGCTTGATGTCTCCTGTAACTATGGTCCCTAACCCACAGGTTCAACTATTCTGTCCTTCTGGGTAGCAGGCTGGGACCAAAAATTGACTATAACTTTTTCCCTTGTCAGTTCTACTATGCATCTGGGAATTCAGATCATACAAATACACTTATAGGACCATTGTCTGCCAACACTATACATAGTTTTAGGTACACTCCTCACTTCATAGACATACCTAATATTTCAGTCTCTCCACCCATCTATCCACATATATACCCATGTTTGCCTTCACTGACAACACAGTACTGTATGTGTAAAAGGGTTCATCTTTATTGTCTGTACCTCCCACGTACCACTCTAGGTCTTTATCTTCCTCAATGTGACCATATTGATCACTCACATTTGCTACATTCTCCTTCTCTTCACCCAAATCAATACTTATCTCTACATATCTAACACTGTTCCCTCCCCTCCTATCCCACCCCTGGTAACCAACAAAGAAAATTTCCTTCCATAGATAAACCTTTCCTTGACTTTTACAATAATGAACTAATATAATATCTGTCCTTCTGTGATTGACTTATTATACTAAACATAATGTCTTCCAAGATCCATGTTATGCAGTGTTTTGCAGATTCTACATTATTCTTTAGGGTTGCATAGTATTCCATGTGTGTATGTACCATAGTTTGGTTATCCATTCCTCAGTTGATGGACAATGAGGTTGTTTCCATCTTTTGGCTATTGTAAATAGTGCTGCGATGAACATGGGTGTGCATATGTCTGTGTTTGTCATGGTTCTCACTTCTTTAGGACATATACCTAGTAATGGAATGTCTGGGTCAAATGGTATTTCTAATTCCAACTTCATAAGGAATCACCATACTGCTTTCCACAGTGGTTGTACTATTTGATAGTCCCACCAGCAGTTTATGGGAGTTCCAATCTCTCCATGTCCCTGCCAGCATTTGTTATTTTGCGTCTTGTTGAACTTTGCTACTAGTGCTAGAGCAACATGGTATCTCATTGTTGTTTTGATTTGCATCTCTCTAATAGCTAATGGGGAGTTCTGGTAGCATAGTGCCTAAGGCACTTGACTGCTAACCAGAAGGCTGGC
>NW_006922235.1:205136-207238 GCF_000298275.1 Orycteropus afer afer
TTCATAAAATGAGGTAAGGAGAATTCCATCCTTTTCTATGTTTTGGAATAGTTCAAGCAGTAATTGTTTCATTTCTTCTCTGAATGTTTTGAAGAATTCTCCAGTTAAATCATCTGGGCCAGGACTTTTTTTGTTGGTAATTTTTTATGACCTGTTCATTTTCTTCTTTTGTTGTGGATCTGTTCAACTTTCCCATATCAGTCTGTGTTAATTTAGGTAAGTGATATGTTTCTAGAAATCTGTCCATTTCTTCCAGATTTTCAAATTTGTTGGAGTACATTTCTTCATAGTATCCTGATATTATCCTTTTTACTTCAGTTGGTTCATGTTCAGTCAAGTTGGTAAATATCTTCATTTTCCTCATGTTTGGCTTTGCTGGTTGGTGTGTATATTTGAATAATAGTAATATTAACCAGTCATCCTCCCAGATGTATGGATATCATCTTAACACTGACAGCATTGTACTTCAGGATAAATCTTGAGATTTTTTTTTGTGGGATGAATGCTGTGCCATCACTCTTCAATTTGTCATTCCTGGCAAAATTTTATACTGTTGATCTTTCTCTCAGTCTTCCTCAAAGAGATCTGAGACCTTTTATGGGAGTGACAGTTCACTGGGGAAAAGGAAATAATCAGAATTTTCAGTGACTACTAGATACTGGCTCTGAATTGACACTAATTCCAGGAGACCCAAACATCACTATAGCCAACTAGTCAGTGTAGGGGCATATAGAGGTCAAGTTATTGATGGAGTCTCAGCTCAGGTCCATCTCATAGTGGGTCTGGTGGGTACCCAAATCCATCCTTTAGTGATTTCCCAATTTCCAAAATGCATAATTGGAATAGATATACTCAGCAATTGGTGGAACTGCCACACTGGGTCCCTGACATGTGAAGTATTAAGGTAGGACAAATCAAATGGAAGCCATTGGAACTGCCTCTACCTAGGAAAATAGTGAACCAAAAGCAATATTGCATCCCTTCAGGGATTGCAGAGATTACTGCCATCATCAAGGACTTGAAGGACGCAGGGGTGGTGATTCCTATCACATCCCTGTATAACTTGTCTTTCTCATCTGTGCAAAAAACACATGGCTCTTGGAGAATGACAGTGGATTATCATAAATTTATTCATATGGTGGTTCCAGTTGCAGCTGTTTTTCTGATGTGGCTTCATAACCTGAGCAAATTAATACATGTCCCAGTACCTAGTATACAGCTATCATTGATCTAGCCAATGCTTGTTTTTCAATACCAATTATGAAGGATCATCACAAGCAGTTTGCCTTCAGTTGGTAAAGCCAACAATATACTTTCACCATGGTACCGCAGAGATATATCAACTCTCCAACACTTTGTCAGAATTTAGTCTGTAGTGATTTTGATCATTTTTCCCTTCCACAAACATTACATTTGTCCATTACATTGATGACACTGTGCTGATTGGACCTAGTAAGGAAGAATTATCAATGACTGTAGACTTAATAGTAACACATCTGCATATTAGAAGGTGGGGTTTTAATCCAACAAAAATTCAAGTGCCTTCTATCTCAGTGAATTTCTAGAAGTCCAGTGGTGTGGGGCATATTGAGATGTTCCTACTAAGATGAAGGATAAGTCATTGCATCTGCCTCCCCCCACAACTGCAAAAAAGCTACGTTTGGTGGGCCTCTTTGGATTTTGGAGACAATGCATCCCTCCTTTGGGTATGTTGCTTCAGCTTATTTATCAAGTGACTCGAAAAGCTGCTAGTTTTGAGTAGATCCCAGAGCAAAAGAAGGATCTGCAATAGGTTCAGGCTGCCATGCAAGTCACTCTGCCACTTGGATCATATGATCTGTCTGATCCAATGGTGCTTGAAGTGGTTGTGTCAGATAGAGATGCTGTTTGGAGTTTTTGGCAGGCTCCTGTTTATGAATCTCAGCACAGACCCTTAGGATTTTGGAGCAAAGCCCTGCTGTCCTCTGCAGTTAACTATTATTTTGAGAAACAGCATTTGGTATGTTACTGGCCCTTAGTAGAGAATGAATGCCTAACCATGGACCACCAAGAGTATTGAAGGAAGAAATCCAAGCTACATTGAAGGAATTAGTGAAAAAATA
>NW_006922235.1:207338-207742 GCF_000298275.1 Orycteropus afer afer
ACCAAGAGTATTGAAGGAAGAAATCCAAGCTACATTGAAGGAATTAGTGAAAAAATAAGGATCCAGGAATCAACAGAATATCCATTGAGATGTTCCAACAAATGGCCACTTTGCTGAAGGCACTCACTTGTCTAGACAGGAAATTTGGAACACAGGTACGGGTTAACTGACTGGAATAAATTCATATTTGGGCCTATCCCAAAGGAAGGTGCTCCAACAGATTATGGAAGTAATTGAATAATATCATACACAAGTAAAATTTTGCTGATGATAATTGCAAAACCTTTTTAGCAGTATATTAACAGGCAACTTCCAGAAATGCAAGTTAGGTTCAGAAAAGGATGAAGTATATGATTGCTGATGGCAGATGGGTATTAGCTGAAAGGAAAGAATACCAGAAAGAT
>NW_006922235.1:208717-217789 GCF_000298275.1 Orycteropus afer afer
AAGAAAAGGGAATACTGGATGCTTTAAAATAATGAAGGGCATGTGTCACCATTGTATCATTTCATCATATGTATTCAATCTGTGGCTAAGGCATTCGACTGCTAACCAGAAGGCTGGCAGTTCAAACCCACCAGCCACTCCACCTAAGGAAGATGGGGCAATCTACTTCCTTAGTGATACTGCCTCGGAAACCTAAGGAGGGATCGCCATGAGTCGGGTCTGACTCGAAGGCATATAACAACAACAACAATTCAATCTGTATGCTGAGCATATAATCCAAGAAGCTGGAATATATGAAGATGAATATGGCATCAGGATTGGAGGAAGACTCATTAACAATCTAAAATATTTAGACAACACATCCTTGCTTGCTGAAACTAAAGATAACTTGAAGTAATTACTGGTGATGATCAAAGAAGACAGTCTTCAGTATGGATTCCACCTCAACATAAAATCCTCAGAACTGGACCAATAAGCAACATCATGATAATTGGAGAAAAGATTGGAATTGTCAAAGATTTCATTTTCTTGGATCTACAGTCAACACTCATGGAAGTAGCAGTCAAGAAATCAGGCATTGCATTTCACTAGGCAAATCTGCTACAAATGACCTCTTTAAAGCATTGAAGCAAAGATGTCACTTTGAAGACTAAGGTGTGCCTAACCCAAGCCATGGTATTTTCAGTCACCTCCTACCATATGAAAGTAGGACAATGAATAAGGTAGAGTGAAGAAGAATTGATGCCTTTGAATTGTGATATTGGTGAAGCATACTGAAAATACTCTGTACTGCCAGAAGAATGAATAAATCTGTCCTGGAAGAAGTGCAGTTGGAATGCTCCTTAAAATGAGAATGGCTGGACTTCATCTCACTTACCTTGATCATGTGGTCAGAAGTGACCATTCTGTGGAGAAGGATACCATGTTTGGTAAAGTAGAGGGTCAAAGAAAAAGGGGAAGATACTTAACGTGATGGATTGACACAGTGGTACAAACATGGACTCAAGCATGGAAAGGATTGTGAAGATGGTGAAGGACAGGGAAGTGTTTCATTTTGTTTTACATAGGGTTGCTGTGGATCAGAATCAACTCACTGGCACTGTACAAAAACAATAGTATTTGCTAATTAATCAGCTTCTTTCCACTGGACAATACCCTGACTGGTGGAAACAAGTCTACATTCCAAGAAAATACTAACTCAAAAAACTTCTCTGCTGACAAAATGCTTATTTCTTGCTAAAGTGAATTCATTGCACTCCTGTATGGCATTAATTCTAAGGCTTATATTAATTAAGAAGGACAGAAAATCATAAAAATTATCACCTATCTCCTCATAAAAATACCCAATACAATTTTGTAACTGAAAAGGAAACCATTGATTTGGTTTCCTAAATCCTGTTGTTGTTGCTAGGTGCCGTCTAGTTGTTTCCGACTCATAGCGACCCCATGCACAGCAGAACGAAACACTGCCCAATCCTGTGCCAGCTCCATGATCCCTGCTGTACTTGAGCCCATCATTGCAGCCACCATGTCAATCCATCTCGTTGAAGGCCCCCCCCCCTCTTTCATCGACCCTCCATCCTACCAAGCATGACATCCTTCTCCAGGGAATGGTCCCTTCTGACAACATGATCAAAAGAGGTGAGACCAAGTCTGGCCATTCTCGCTTCCAAGGAGGATTTCGGGTTCACTTCCTCCAGGACAGATCTGTTGGTTCTTTTAGCAGCCCATGGTACTTTTCAAGATTCTTTGCCAGCACCACAACTCAAAAGCATCACCTCTTCTTCAGTCTTCCTTATTCATTTTCCAGTTCTCACATTCATATGAGGCGATTGGAAATATCATGGCTTGTGTCAGGTGCACCTTAGTCCTCAAGGAGACATCCTTGTTCCTCAGGACTTGAAACAGTTCCTTCACGGTTGACCTTCTCAATGCTGTCCTAAATCCTTGTTGTTGTTGTTGTTGTTATGTGCCGTCGAGTCAAACCTGACTCATAGCGACCCCTCCTTGGGTTTCCGAGGAAGTATCACTACGGAAGTAGGATTGCCCAACCTTCCTTCCGAGGAGTGGCTGGTGGGTTTGAACCGCCAGCCGTCTGGTTAGCAGGCAAGTGTCTTAGCCACTATGCTACCAGAGCTCCCTCCTAAATCCTAGGCTCCCAGAATTACACTACATTTATAATAGAAAACAATTAAAGTCTAAGAAAAAGTGGAATAATAATTGGCCAGAACTGTAATTAGTTATTGGTTGTGATTGTGAATTCTATTGTTTACAAACACTTGAAATTCTACCTTGTGTGAGGATTGTGCACACTACAATGTGAAGTCTTTGGTTTCTGACTGTTGTTTTGAAATAACTTGCATTCTGTTTCCTTGAAGAAGCTGTTTGGACCTAATCCATATTGGACAATGCTCTCTCCCTCTTGCCTTTCTGATAGTGGAGCAATTGTTGAGATGGAACCTGAGTCCCTTTGTGGCAATGAGTAGAAGATCCCTTTTGGCAAGCAACAAGTGTCCAACCCAAGCTACAGTATTTTGAGAAAAGCTTCAGAAATGACTCTCCTGGGTATGTTTGAGATCCCTATTAATTCATGAATGCTCAAACTTTAATGTTTTCTTTGCCCTTTAGCCATTCATGCCTCTCCACTACACTGCACTTACTGATCTCTTAGTTATCAAGGCCCTCCTTCCATGCAACTGAAATTGAGCCAAATCCAGGTCCCTGGCCAGTGCACAGTCAGTCCAAAACAGTTCACACACTGAGTGATTAAGAGGAGAGAAAATTACTTATTGCAAAGTGACAATGCAAGGATACAGTGGTCTGTACCCAAATATGACTCCCTGAATCGAATTACAGTTTTTGTAATTTTCAGGAGAGAAGGTTATGTATATTTATAAAAATTTCAGGAATTTACATGTTAAATTGTTGATGATTGGTTGAAATTTCCTTTGCCAAAGTTTAAAGGGACAGTCATTTTTTTAATACAGTGCACTCACTGCATGAGTCACATCAACTTCCTGTCATCAGCTGATTAGGGATTAAGTAAAGGAGAAAATGTCAGTTTCCAGTAACTTTGTTTCTGTTTGTCTCACTGTGTATATCTTTGAGCCAAGGTTAATTTTCAAGTTGTCTCCTGAGACACATTAATGTGTTTATCACCTGTTTCTAGGGGAAATAGCATGAAAGAATGTGTAAATTGTGTTTCATTCTATTTGGTTCTTAAAGAACTGAGTTATGATGTTTGCTTATTTGTTTCCAACTGGGGATTCAGGCTGAACTTTGACTCCACTCGGTTTCACAACTTCCCAATGTTTTCCTAGAGTCAATCACATCTTTCTAATTCCTTTATAATTTTCTGTCATTTTACTGTCTATACAGTTTACAGATCCACCTTTATTAAAGGATTTTAGGATAGATGTTGCAGTCCTTTCATTATAAAAGTCCAGTGGAAAGACTGTGCAGTTGAAAACTTATGGCTTTGTAGTGAAAAAAAAAAAAAAAAGCTTTAAATTTCCGTCCTATTACTAGATAACTATTGCTTAATCTCCTGGATTTCAATTGTCTTTTGTGTAAACTATGTTTTGAATTGAGCCCAGAACAATAGAAAGATCTGCAACAGGTGACCTGCAAGTCCCTCTGTCACTTGGGTCATATGATCTGTCTGATCCAATGGTGCTTGAAGTGGCCCTGTCAAATAGAGATACTGTTTGGAGTTTTTAGCAGGCCCCTATTTGTGAATCTTAGCACAGACCCTTAGGATTTTGGAGCAAAGCCCTGCTGTCCTCTGCAGTTAACTATTCTTCTTTTGAGAAACAGCATTTGGTATGTTACTGGCCCTTAGTAGAGAATGAATGCCTAACCATGGACCACCAAGTCACCTTGGGGCCTGAACTTCCTGCCCATCCTGAACTGATGTTGTCTGATCCACAGAGTCATAAATTTGGATGTGCACACCAACACTCCATTATTTAATGGTAATGGTATATAAGAGGTTGGGCTTGAGCAAGACCTGAAGGCACAAGTAAGTTGCATGAGGAAGTGGCCCAAATGCCTATGGTCTCCACTCCAGTCACATTACCTTCCCTCTCCGAGTCTGCACCTATGGTCTTATGAGGAGTTCCTTACAATCATTTGATTGAGGAAAAGGAAACTTGTGCCTGGTTTACAGGTGTTTCTGGGTGATATCCAGGCACTACTCCAAAGTGGACAGCAATGGCATTGTAGTCCCTTTCTGGGACTTCTCTGAAGGACAGTGGTAAAAGGAAATCCTCCCAATAGGCAATATTTCAAGCCGAACATCCACTTTTCACTTTTTATGGACGGAGAAATAGTCAGGTGGATGATTGTACTTATTCACCAGCTGAGGCCAATGGTTTGGCTGGATGGTTTGGGACTTGGAGAGAACATGATTGGAAAACTGGTGACAACACCTAACAACAACAACAATGATATATGAAGTATTCTTCTTGACTGCATTTCTTATTACAGTGTTTTCTCCTTAGTCTACCTACTATCTAAGAATGTTTTAATATACCATACAAAATGAAAAGAAAATAAAAGTGGATGTGAATATCTTTCACAAACCTTTGAAAACACTGGGAAAATAAATTATATATTTTTATATGCCCTGGTGGACAAATGGTTAAATGCTTGGCTACTAAGTGAAAGATTGGCACTTTGAACCCAACAGAGTATATCCTAGCTACTATATAGGAGGAAAGACCTTGTAATATGCTCCAGTAAAGAGTACAGCATAGAAAACCCTATGGCTCAGTTCTACTCTGTCCTATATGGTTTCTGTGAGTTGCAATCAACTCAAAGACACGCAACACCACCACCATAAGTTTTCTATTTTTGAGGAAGATGCAATATAATTTTAATATCACCTTCCAAGGCAACATAAATAAATAGGCAACATGTATCATTTTTACTACTTACAGAGTCTCAGGGTTGAAATGCTACTAATTACTATGTCTGTAAATCAAGCCCAGGTCTCTCTGACTCCAAAGTTTATGTTCTTTTCCTTATAGTTTCTTCAGTATGCCATGAATCTTCCCTTAATTCTGCTTCTGTCCCCTGGACATAGGTAGTATCCAGCCCAATGCTGTTGAATTGATTCTGACCCATAGCATCCCTATAGGACAGTGTGGAACTGCTCCATAGTTTCCAAGGTTTTTAATCTTTATGGAAGCAGACTGTCTTATATTTCTCCCACAAAGCAGCTAGTGGGTTTGAACCACCAACTTCTTAGTTAGTAAGGAAACACTTTAACCACTACACCACAAGGGCTCCTATAGGCATTTTATATGCCTGTAATTTTAGAATTGTGTAATAAGTTCTACAGTTTTATTTAACTCTCATATCAATTGTACAGAATCAGTACTATCTCCATTTTTATATATAGGGCAATTGAGGCCAGAGAGTTTAAGTGAATTTCTAAGGTTGTCCATGTAGTATGTGGCAGATGCATAATATAAATGAATTGTTCATGATCCAAATGTACATACGTGAAATCGTTTCTCATTTTTTTTTCTGCCTCTAGCTTTCCTATTTCCATTCATTTTTTTACTTTCTTCACATACTTGTCATTGTCCACCAGCAACTTTATTTTCCTTTGAGTGATACTCTCCCTTCAATTACTACTGACAATGTCTTCTCTTTCCTTTGAGACTATAAGAGGTATGTGAGCTAGAGCTGAGAAGGAATGAATTGCAGTGGTTGTCAGGCAGCTGCTAAGCACAAAATCATCAACACTCAGTCACCAGTCTGTTCTCTGCAGGATCCAGCTCAGCATGCCCTGTAGCTCCATTAAATGCAGACAGCTGTATAAATTCTTCTTATCCCTTGGAATGTCAGGGGCTATTTCATGCACTGCTTAAATATATCTTACAAATGTAGCATCCCAAAGCTTATCACATCATGAACTCTCTCTTGTTGAAGATCAGATCTTTTTTTTTTTTTCAGGAACTAAATGTAAATTAAGGATGGTTGGCATAGCAGGTACTCAGAGATATCAGATCAATTACCAGACAGCTGTGTTGGCAAAAGGAGCTCTGCTAGTGCAGTGGTTAAGGTGTTTGACTGTTAACCAAAAGGCTAGTGTTTTGAATCCACCAGCAGCTCTGTGGAAGATGAGACAATTTGCTTCCATAAAGATCTACAGCTGTGGAGAGCCAATGACCATCACTATGAGTCAGAATTGACTCAATGGCAGTGAATTTGGTTTTTTGGTTTGGATGTTGCCTAAAGAGATCAACCAAAATAATAGAATCCCAGTAGTCCTATTTGTCTGTTGTTGTTGTTATGTCCTCATAGCGGCCCCTCCTTAGGTTTCTGAAGCAGTATCACTATGGAAGTAGATTGCCCAAACTTCCTTCCAAGGAGTGGCTGGTGGGTTTGAACCGCCAGCCTTCTGGTTAGCAGTCAAGTACCTTAGGTACTAAGGTACCAGAGCTCCCTATTTGTCTGTAGAGGTTAAATTTTATTAGATACCTACTTGTCTGTTGGAGTCCTGGTCATACATGCTTAAACCACTCAGCTTCTAAGCAAAAAATTGATGTTTTGAACCCACCGCCACTCCAACAAAGAAAGATGTGGCAGCATACTTACTTCTTTAATGGTTTACAGCTTTGGAAATGCTATGTGGCTGTTCTACTCTGTCTTATAGGATCTCTGTGAGTTGTATTCAACTTTATGGCAATGAGTTTTCTTTAGTATTTACATATTGTTCTTATTTGCTGCTGACTGGATTCTGATTCATGGTAACCCTACATGTAACATAACAAAACATTGACAAGTTCTGTTCCATCTTTACAGTTGTTAGCATGTTTAAGTCAATTGTTGCAAGTATTGTGTAGTGCTTTACAACCTAGAATATGTATATGTATGTATATATATATATATATATATATCCATTTATAACCTAACTCACTGCCATTGAGTCAATCTTGACTCTTAGCGACCATTCCTTGGGTTTCCAAGGTGGCATCTCTATGGAAGTAGATCACCCAGTCTTCCTTTCGAGAAGCGGCTGGTGGGTTTGAACAGCCACCCTTCTGGTTAGCAGTCAAATGCCTTAGGCACTATGCCACCAGATTTCATATATATATATATATATATATATATATCTTCAGCCTATGGATAGTCTAATCTTCCGGAATGATATTGGACAATTGGACAATATTCTCTTTTGATCCATAGGGTTGTTTCCATTGGCTGATTTTCAGAAGTAGATTACCAGGCCTTTCTTTTTCAGTCTGTTGTTGTCTGGAAGCCCTACTGAAACCTGCCCACATTACAGGTGACTCTGCTGCTAGTTAAAATACTAGTGGCATGGTCTCACAGCAACATGCTAGCCACCACAGTACAACAAACTGACAGTCGAGTGGTGGATTTTTTTTTTTAATAGTTTGATTGAAATATTCTACTTAGAAATCATGTTGCCTTTATAAAATAGTTTAAGTATTCGTTTCTCAACTTTATAACAATTCATTTACTTACTTACTGTAATAATATTGTATCGTGTTTTCAGTGAAAGTTTACACAGCAGTTTAGGTTCCCATTCATTAATTTTTAAACAAATTGTTCAATGAAATTAGTTACATTATTCACAATGTGTGAAAATTTGTAATACTTTATTTTTTTTATTTCTTGCCTTACTGCACTGGCTAGAATATCCAATACAATATTCAGTGGTATTGACCTAGTGAGAAGGGATATTTTTCACTTGTTCCAAATTTGAAAAACATTCAGTCTCATCTGTTAAGTATGATGCTAGATATAAAGCTTTGTTTTTACTCTTTTGATGGGGGTGAGAAGATTTTTCATTTGTTATAGTAGTTTTTATTTATTAGTTTGAGTAATTTCTTTTTATAACTAGATTAAAAAGAGTTATAATCATGAATGGATACTGAATTTTTTCAAATTATTATTTTTTTATCTGTTGACATTGTTATTTGAGTTTTGCTTCTTTAATCTGTTAATATGGTTAAATACATTTATTGGTGTTTTAAAACATGCTGAACCAACCTTGCATTACTAGAGTGAACAATATCAGCCAAGATGTATTTTCTTTGTAATATATTTCTAAATTCTATTTGCTTTCATTTTGTAAATATGCTAATACTGATCTTATAGATGAATTAGAAAGTATTACATCCTCTTTAATTTTCTGCAAGAGTTTATTTTCCAATCAAACACATTAAAACTTTAAAGCCATCAGAGCTTGGTAGTTTCTTTACCTGAAAGTTTTAAAATAATAAATACAATGTCATTGTTAACTGACTTGGGTTATGTATTTCCTCTTGAGAAAATTTTGATGCGTTTGTTATTTTGGTTATTTTTGTGCAGCTTTAACAGAAAATGCCACAAGTGGATGGCTTTAACAAGCAGGAGATTATTCTCTTACAATTTTGGAGGCTAGAACTCAGAGTTCAAACTGCCAACTCTAGGGACTGGGTCAAAGCTCTTCTACCTTAAGCTTCAGCTTTGCCTCTTGCTCCTGGCCCACTGGAGCTAGAGGCATCTCTTCACTAGGTAGCTGCTGTCTGCTGAGGCTAAAAAGCCCAAGGTTGACAGATAAAATGGCATAGTCCTAATATTAACAAACAACATGGTACAAGTTCAGTTCAAGTCCAGAAAAAGTTCTAAGATTGGCAGGGCGTGGCAGCCTGCTGAAAGACGACTCAGCTACATACAGGGTTCAAGCATACCAAAAACCTACAGAGACCACTCTCAATGTTTCTTCTTATATAGGAGCTCTGGTGGTGTATTGCCTAAGGCATTTGACTCACCAGAAGGCTGGCAGTTCAAACCCACCAGACACTCCTCAAAAGGAAGATTGAGCGATTTACTTCCATAGAGATACTGCTTCAGAAACCCAAGGAGGGGTCTCTGTAAGTCATATTTGACTCAATGGCAGTGAGTTTGGTGTTCTTTGGTTTTCTTCTTAGATACTGGAAGCAGACCACATCCCTAAGGCAGCTACTCAGCTGCTCATAGAAGATTCCACCATGGAGTTGATTAACAATTTCATCATGGGGAATACTATAACCAGCTGCCCAGCCACTCAAA
>NW_006922235.1:218748-222957 GCF_000298275.1 Orycteropus afer afer
CTGTTTGAACGACAGCCTCCTGGTCAAAGTACAGATTCCTCATGAGTACAATCAAGTGCTCGGGAATTCCCATTCTTCTCAATGTTATCCATAATTGGTCATGATCCACACAATCAAATGCCTTTGCATAGTCAATAAAACACAAGTAAACATCTTTCTGGTATTCTTTGCCTGGAGCTGACAACAGCTATGATATTAATATTAATTACCATGATTGTCTTTCAAGAAATCACTGCATTTTATTTTAGTAGCTAAATATATAAACATAATGTTTTTGGTAATATGTTCCTACAATGTTTTAATGTTTAAAGGATCTACAGTAATGATTCTTCTTTCATTTTAACATTTGCAGTGTATACTTTTTTTCATTTTTTATGTCAATAAGACTTAAGTTTTATATATTATTTCCAAATCTCCTAATGTTTATATTGATTTTATGTACTTTGGTTTCTAATCACCTTAAATTTTTTATCTTTTCTTCTTTATACTTCCATTATCCTTGTTTTAAGTTTATGTTGTTTTTCTTTGTTTAGTTTCTTAAGGTAGAAACTTAGGAAATTTATTTGAGACATTTCTTTTTCTTATAACATAGGCTTTTGCAAATGTGAATTTCCCTCTAAGCATTGTTTGAGCTTCATAATATAGATTTATATGTGTTATATTTTCATTTTCATTCAGTTTAAATTATTTCTATATTTTCTTTTGATTCTTACTTTAATCCATGCTTTAATGTAGAATTGTATTATTTTGTTTTCAAGTAATAAAGTATTTTCCCAGATTGATTGATAATTTAATTCCGTTTTGCTTAGGGACATACTTAGTAATGTTTGAACTACCTTACATTTCTTCAGAGTAGTTTAATTTCTTATAATGTGTCCTACCTTTGTAAATACTCTTTGTGCTCTTGGTGGGGAAAAATTAGTTTCTGTTGTCTTGATGGAGTTAAGCCACGTTGATTAATAATCTTTAAGTAAAATGGGAGCTCTAGTAGTGTAGTGCCTAAGGCACTTGACTGCTAACCACAAGGCTGGTGGTTCAAACCCACCAGCCACTCCTCAGAAGGAAGATGGGGCAATCTACTTCCATAGTGATACTGCCTCGGAAACCCAAGGAAGGGTCGCTATGAGTTGGGTCCGACTCGATGGCACATAACAACAACAACAACAATTCTATAAAATTAGTGATTTTCTGTCTTCCTCTTCTAGTAATTATTGAGTGAGAGACATTACAATTTTGAACTATAATTCTGAGTTCATAAATTTTAAATAAGGGTATTTTTTAGGTATATAAACATTTAGAGTCATTATGTCCTCTTACTGAATTGACTTCTTTGTTTATATTACATACCCTCTTTATACTTGTTAGTATTGTTTGCTCTGAAATCCACCTTTTCTAATATTTAGTCATTCCAGCATTCTTTTTATTATTGTTAGCTTGGCACCTATTTTTGCCTTCCTTGTTTTAGAACATTATATATATTTAATGTTTAATATGGGTGTGTATAATTTAAATTTCCTTATTCAATATGACTATTTTTCTTTCATTTGCTAATTTTAGAAAACATGCATTTGATATGGTCATTTATATGATTTGGTCTAAATCTACCATTGCCCTGTGCTTTCTATGCCATCCATTCTTTGTCCCTTTTTCCTCTTACTTAGTTGTCAATGTTTAGTTCTACTTGTTGAGAAATGTCTGAGAACAATTTTTAATACAATTGTATGAAGTTTTTAGTTGTTTTAAGTGGGAAAATAAATGCTTTTCTTGTTAATGCCAAGAGTAGCATCTGCTTTTTTCTAATTTTGTTTGTTGCTGTTGTTGTAAGGTTCTTTCAACTCAGCTCTGACTCATAGTGACCCCATGAACAACAGGAGGAAACATTGTCCACTCCTGCACTATCCTCACAATATTTGCTATGCTTAAACCTATCATTGTCTCCACTGTGCCAATCCATCTTGTTTAGGGTCTTTGCCTTTTCGTTAACCCTTTACTCTACCAAGAATGATATCTTTCTCCAGAGACTGGTCCCTTCTAAAAACATAACAAAAGTAGGTGAGAGATAAAGAAAGTAGGTGAGACGAAGTCAGGCCATTTTCACTTCTAAGGAGCATTCCAGCTTCACTTCTTCCAGGACAGAGTGGTTCATTCTCTGGCAGTCCATTGTATTTTCAGTATTCTTCCCAAACAAAACAATTCAAAGGGATCAACTCTCCCTTGGTCTTCCTTATTCATTGTCCGGCTTTCATATGCATATGACACAATTGAAAATACTATGGCTTGGGTTAGTGATATCCTAGTCATAAAAGTAACATTTTTGCCCCTTTACACTTTAAAAAATGTCTTTTGCCCAGTGAAATATGACATCTGTTTTTTTTTACTTCTGTTTCCATGTATGTTGATTGTGGATCTAAGTAAAATGAAATTCCTGACAACTTCAATCATTTCTCTATTTATTGTGATGTTGTTTATAGGTCCACTTGCAAGGAGTTTGGTTTTCTTTATCTTGATGTGTAATTCATACTGAAGACTGCAGTCTTTGATCTACATCAGGAAGTGCTTCAAGTAATCTTCACTTTCAATAAGTAAAGTTGTGTAATTTGTATAATGCAGCATAGTCAATGAATCTTCCTCCAATCTTGATGCTGCAATATTCTTTATATACTCCAGTTTCTTGGATTATTTGCTCAGCATGCAAATTGAATAAATACAGTAAAAGGATACAACCCTGATCCACACCCTTCCTGATTTTATACCACGCAGTATCTCCTTGTTCTGCTTGAATGACAGTCTCTTTGTTTATGTACAAATTCCTCATAAGCACAACTAAGAGTTCTGGAATTCCTATTCTTCTTAGTGTTATCTATAATTTGTTATGATCCACACAATCAAATTTCTTTGAATAGTCATTAAAACACAGGTAAACATACTTCTGATATTCTTTGCTTTTAGCGAAGATCCAATTGATATCAGCAAAGATATCAGTCATTACACATCCTTTTCTGCATCCAGTTTGAATTTATAGAAGTTCTCTGTCAACACACTGCTGCATCTGTATTTGAATTCTCTTCAGCAAAATCTTACTTATGTGTGATATTGATGATATACATTCTGTTGGATCACATTTCTTTGTAATTTGTACAGATATTGATCTCTTCCAATCAGTCTTCCAAATTTCTTGGCATAAATGAGTAAATGCCTCTAGCACTGTATCCTCACTCCCACACTGTTTGTTATTTACTAAGTTACAAAGGTTTGAAAAGCAGGGACCACGTATAAGTAATTTATTAGTCACCAGTTGTAAATCATCAACATATGATGGAATTAACATAAATGAATTTCAATCTATGTCAAGTTTTAAAGAGGGAAGGCATAGTGAATATGGATATGACTTGTCTGAAAAGTAGAGAATAAATCTTTACCCATATAGGAAAACAAGATGATATATATTCCTTATCAGAATATAATCCACAGCTCACTAAGCTTCTGAGAATCACAGGGAAAGGGATGGCTCACCTTCTGTCTGTGTGGAAGTATAAATAAACTAATTACAAAGGGCAAAATATTACACAAAACATAATTGTTATTATATGGCTGAACTTGAAAAATTATCATTGAAAGACCAAAAAACAAAAAGAAAAAAATAAAAAGAGAAAGAGCTGAAAACTGACAGGTGAGCAGTGGAGACACTAAACATGTAGGTTTGCATGAAGGCAAATGGTATAAACAGTCTTATAAACAAAATAATTATTGTTTGTCTAGGGTCAAGGAACATTTTTGGAAAGAAATAAAGCAGCTTTAAATTTGGCAGGCCAATGACTTCAGACAGAATCAAACAGGAATTCTTGTTTAAACTTTTGTATACTTCACAGTTCACCATCATACAAATACAAGCCCAAGCCAAATATTGCCAAACTCAAAAGAAACCGATTCTGTTAAGTGATAGTGGAAAAAATAGACATCAGAATAAGATGCTCTATAATAATTTTAATTTGCTTGTACATAAAACATCAACATATATAAACACACATGAAATATTTAAGGAAACAATAATGGAATCAAATAAATTGAACAAACAGCAAATGAAAACCAAAAATATAAAGCTTAAATTACTATTCAACAATTAAACAAACTGAATATCGTGTTAAAATATTTTCTATGAGAAAAATATGCTAAGACTGTTTTAAAGGGAAATTCTATCAATCTTTTAAA
>NW_006922235.1:223417-228152 GCF_000298275.1 Orycteropus afer afer
GCCAGCCTTCTGTTTAGCAGTAAAATGCCTCAGGCACTACACTACCAGAGCTCCTAAATATTATATATAGTGAAAATGACAAATAAGAAGTAAATATCCTTTTATTTTTAAGGAGAAAAAAAAATCTATTATATGCTAAAAACATCTCTTAATAACTTTTCTTAAAACATAACCAAAATATAGCAAACTATATGGCATATGGTAATGATGAAGCAACCTTTATTTCCTGCTTTATGTAATTAGAAAATTAGATAAAGTATATGAAAGAGTATGGAGGAAAAACAAAAAAAAACCTCCTTCCAGAAATTAGAAAACAGGCAGTACAAAGATATGACCTCCAAAGATAGAGAAAAAAATATTTTAGTCCTACAAAACACTTCCTCTTTGCCTGGAAACAATTTGCAGATCATAAGCATAGGGAAGGAGAACTCAGATAGAGAATCAGAAAACTCAAATAGCAACTTAAATGAGTAGATAATGCAAAGCTCAGCATGTTTATGGAGTCTGAGTTGTCTCAAAGTTTTGAAGCATAGTTTCTAAATACATGTGAACTTTATTTGAAAATAATAATAATAATAAAACTTCAAAACCTACATAAGGTCCTGAGTCTTTGCTGAACATGAGGCTGAAAGGAATAAACTCAACAAGGACATGCAAAAACCAGCTGCAGCCTTGTTAGCTGAAGAATTCCCAGAGCTCGCACAAGATTGAGAATAATAAGTTTCTATCAGCTTGAGTAAAGAGCATTATTATATGGTTACCCAAACCATTTAGTGAAAAACTCAGAGGGTCCATTCTTTAGAGGTGGAGTACAACATTGTATCCATTGTAAAGGATATTTTACGTGTTTCTCCATTTACGCTGTTTTATCATATACTTGTTTGATCAGAGGGACTTTCAGTTATACTTTTCAAAAAATTAACTTTGTACTCATTTTTAAGAGGGTACAGTTAGGAGAGTAGCTTGACAGAACTTATCCTGCTCAGGAAATAGGAGGCATCATTTTTGTTGTTGTTATGTGCCATCATGTCGGACCCGACTCATAGAGACACCTCCTTGGTTTTCCAAGGCAGTATCACTACAGAAGTAGATTGCCCAACCTTCCTTCCAAGGAGTGGCTGGTGGATTTGAACCACCAGCCTTCTGGTTAGCAGTCAAGTGCCTTAGGCGCTACGCTACCAGAGCTCCTGGAAGCATCATTATAGATCAAAAAAGAGAGGGTGGAAATTGGAAAGAAAAAGAAAAAAAATTAATAACTTCCTTTAGAGAAGGGAAAAAAAAAAAAAGAGAAATGGGAGAATCTAATATAGGGAAAGAGAGCAAATGAAAGCTGCTTAACTGGGCCATAGCAATTGAGGTTTTCCCATCAAGCTTCTTGACTACTGACTATACCTGATGGTCATTCAAGTTCAGTATAAGTTAAATTAATAAATTAACCAATAAAATAATGTTACAGAAATTACATTAATGTATTATCCTCTATTTTCTGTTGGGAATCCAATAGACTTGTATTTATTTCATACATGATTGTCCCATGATATAAACTTCATTGAAGAGAATTCAGTCATTTTCAGGAATGAATAATAAAAGGGTTGATTTTTTAAAGACATAGAGTAATATTTATTTCAATTTTCACTTTTAGGGACAACTTAACAAAATTTCATTGTTAAGTTTGTTGTTTTATATCTGTTGCTGCTTAACAAACCACCCACAGTGGTGGCTTAAGTCAACAAACAATATATTAGCTCACAATTCACTGAGTCAGCAATTAAGATTAAGGTCAGCTAAGCAGATCTTTCCAGAAGGCTGGCAGTTCAAATCCACCAGCCACTCCTCAGAAGGAAGTTTGAGCAATCTACTTCCATAGTGATACTGCCTCAGAACCCAAGGAGGGGTCGTTATTGGTCAGATCTGACTCAGTGGCAGTGTATTCGTTTGTTCGAAACAAATCTTTTACGTGTCTTCCCTCAAGCTCACTCATGTGTCTGGATTCAGACTGTAGCTCTGTTGAGTCTAAGGAACTTACACATTATGTTCAGCATTTAGAAAGCTGTTTGTCCAGTTTTCTGGTTCTCCACAAGGTTCTCCAACATGGTATCCCAAGCTATATCAGTGGTTGGGTCAGGATTCCCAAGAACAAGAAAAGGCAAGCTTCAATATGCAAGCATTTTTCAAATATCTACTTGTATCATATTTTCAATCCAGGTGACCAGTCCCAGATTCAAATGATGGAGAGAAAGACTCCACTTTTTTTTTTTTTTTTTTTTTTTGACAAGTGGCAGTCACATTATAAAAAGTACATTCACATAGGTGGGAAGAATTTTTGGCCATTTTTTCAATCTATTATGTACTCTATTCAGCATTTGGTAGCTCTGGTAGCATAGTGTCTAAAGCTTTTGACTGCTAACTAGAAGGCTGGTGGTTCAAACCCACCAGCCATTCCTTGGAAGATGGGGCAATCTACTTAGGTAGAGATACTGCCTTGGAAACTCAAGGAGGGGTTGCTGTAAGTTAGATCCCACTCGATAGCAGTGAGTTTTTTGTTGTTGTTTTATTCAGCATTTGCTATGTTGGCCAATTTTGAAACACTCTTGGTTCATACATAGTATGAAAGAGCATATTTTGTCATCATCTTTCAACCCTTTTATTTTGCTGTTACCCTGTCAATATCTTCATTGGAAGCAATGCTACACTTAAAAAAATAAGCGGCCAATCATTACACATACTCATACTATCTACTGGGAGACAATAAATTCTGAATTTATTTGCTGGTGAAGTAATTTAATGCCAAAGGATTTCCATACTAATTTCACTGCTAATTGATTTGCTATGTCTGTATGTCTCTAGCACTCCTAGTAACTGCCAATACCAATGGTGATTTAAGAAATGAATGACATTTATCTGCAGCATTTTTCTACTACAGCATATTATCAAACAGATATAATTTATAAATTTTAGCACAATAAAACTAAAACCACAAGTGTAACACTTTCTAAAATAGTATTTTTAACTGCTGCAAGGCATCTAAGGAACCCTGATTGTGCAGTGGTTATATACTGGGCTGCTAACTGAAAGGTTAGTGGTTCAAACCCACCAGCCACTCTGCCCGAGAAAGATGTGGCAATTTGCTTCTGTAAAGAATACAACCTTGGAAGCCCTATACAGCAGTTCTACTGTGATCTATAGGATCACTATGAGTTGGAATTAACTCAACACTGCACAACAACAACACAGGATGTTTAAGTGCCTACACCCACCTCTGTCTCTCTCTTTGTCTCTAACTCTCTCTTTATGACATTCACAGCACAGATGAAACATATTATAATTTACCTTGCAGATGCATCTTGAATGTAGAATATGTATTGAAAAAATAAAATAGCTTCTTTATACTTAAAAGCTTCTCTTTATTTTCAATTAGATTGCTGCTACCAGGAAAGACAATGAGAAAACAATCAAAACATATTTTCACATGGAGTGAGTTATGTTATGGCTTATTAAGAATGTGAGATGGGAAAAGGAGTGCAAATATGAAATACCAGGTCTTATCTCTAACTTGACCCCTAGCTCATCATTTATGTCAATAGATTAATTTCTCTCTGAGACTAAGTTTCTCTCTCTGTAAATAAATGGATTGAAATATTATGGTGGTTTTCCCTAGAGGTCGACAGAAGTACTGCTATGGTTCTACAAAATTGTGACTTGAATTTTGCATCTAATTTTACATTTACCTTTTTTTAAAAGTAAACAATTGCATGTATTTAATTGTGCTGTTTATATAGATTTTACTCTTTGTATCCATTTGGAGTAAATGTCAGCTAACTCCTTTTTGAGTGTAACAGAATATACACAGTCCCCTTTACATTCTTTGCTTAAATAAACAATGCCACTGTTCACATTTATTTATTTACATGTGGGAAACAGAACTTTATTGAAATGGAGCAACACAACCAAATCAAAAATAATTATGATGTTATGGGTTTTATGATAGATAACTTTTATCTGTACCTCACAATTTCAAAATTACATACTCCTTGAAAGAGCCTTGTTTTTCCTATGTGATTTCTTATTAAATGAATGTTATCAGCTTCAATATATATAATACTTTTATTTTGTTAAAATACCACCTTGTCTATTGTGCACACTTACATATGAGACATATTAAAAGTACATTTAAAATAGCCTTTACCAGAATAATTTTGTGCTCAGAATTGGAAAGTTAGATGCTGTCTAAAATATTTAGAATTCTAATCTTGATTGATTTCTGTATCAAAGGAAAGACAGCATTTTTTTTTTCCAGGTATGTAAAGTTGCTATATTCTCAGTGATGAGTTACCAGTAAGTTTTCCTGTTTAATGAGGTCAGTGTCACACTGAGATAGAATACATTCTTTCTGGAGGATGTAGAATACAGTGATTTCATTAAGAAGACTGAAGAAAGATTTAAAGGGAATACATGTGAACAATGGTTAGCGGGATTTACAATGAAGCTGAACAATTTTTTTTTGTTTAACAAAACATATTAAGTTAAAGATATATGCCAAAGATGTTGAGTTACAGGCAGGGTTTATAAGGGGACAGGGTCAGGATGACTTGGTGAAAAGAAACATTGGAGATCAAGGAATAGTGAAATCAAGAGATATAGGTGAAGAAATTGCATTTTCCCAAGTGCTTTCTCTATGTCTGGGACTTTGCTAATATTAAGTTCATTTGCTACTGCTTTTGACCACAGAGAGGAT
>NW_006922235.1:228603-229166 GCF_000298275.1 Orycteropus afer afer
GACCATTCAGGTGGTTTCTGAAACCAACAAGACATTTCCTACATGTTTTTATTCTAATTTACTATAAACCCACAAAGGACAAACCTGAAAATTACCAATCAATTTGGCAGTCAAGGTAAATAAATAGTCATTTCTCTAAGTATTCAGCTACACATCTACTCTTATTTTTCTCTCTCGTTGCTTCATTGAATAAGCTTGAATGAAAAGAATGTCTTAAGATGGAATTTAAAAGATTTAATTAAAATTAGATTATAATGCAGTACATTGATGAAATTGAGTTATATCCTTTTTGAAAATAAATATTGGTTGAAACATAACTTTCAAATTAGATAGGTAGATAGATATAGAAAGATAGATAGATAGATAGATAAATATTTGCACTTGTATACATGTGTGGTAGTCCTTGTGTAGCAGTGGTTAAGTGGTAGGCTGCTAGCTGAAAGACTGGAAGTTAAAATGCCCCAGCTGCTCTGAAGGAGAAAGATGTGACTGAGTTCTTAAAGATTTACAGCCCTGTAAACCGAATGGGGCAGTTCTGCTCCATCATATGTCGCTATAAGCTG
>NW_006922235.1:252311-252813 GCF_000298275.1 Orycteropus afer afer
AAAAAAAAAAAAAATCACACAAAATCTGTAGAAGTTTGAAGAAGGAAAAGATTCCATATAATTGATTGACATGGAGAACCTCTATAGAGTTAAAGATGATTGAGAAATCTCACGAATGAAGCATGGATTGCAACAGAGAAAGGAAAAAAAAAAGATTCCTATTTTTTTCCTATTCTCTCTCCTGGGACACAATGAAATAATATTGTTTTCACTCTATTATTTGTAAAAATTCTTTCGTGCATAGAAAACAAATATTTATGTGAAAAAAAATAAATATGTAACCTATAGATATTAATTCATTTATAAAGAAACAGCTTTATTCTGCAGAAACCGAGGCACAGTGTTCTGCATATAGCAATTATTTTCCTTCAAGCAGTAAACTACTTTAAAAAAATGAGGCAGTAAGTTTTAGTGCCATCTAAGTAAAATATTATTGTTGTGTGGTTGTTGTTATGTGCAGTCGAGTTGGCCCCGACTCTTAGCGACCCCTCCTTGGGTTTCC
>NW_006922235.1:253587-254724 GCF_000298275.1 Orycteropus afer afer
AAAAAAAAAAAAAAAAAAGAGATAACTGATGTTTCTTGAATGTTGAACTTTTGCAAATAGTGTGCTATGGGTTTTTCATTCACTTTTTCATTTAATTTCTCTCTGAATGCTATGAGGTTTTTGCATATGAGAAAATTGAAGCTTATAGAAATGAAATACTTAGCAATCTACTCTAAGGCCCATGTTTTTTCTCCTATGTGGGAAAGAATCAACATTATTCCCTTGACAACAAGCAGGTCAGAGTACATAAAAGACCTTTCAGGGATACTGAATATATCAAAATTATAATAATTAGTATCACTTACACATGAAATGTTAAAAATTATTTCACATTGAATATTCTTGTCAAAAGAAATAACTTTTTGATCTTTATGCATTTATTATAGATTATAATGTTAAAGTGGCAAAAAAACTCTGGTGGCATAGTGACTAAGGCATTTGACTGCTAACCAGAAAGCTGGTGGTTCAAACCCACCAGCTACTCCTTGGAAGGAAGACTGGGCAATCTACTTTCACAGTGACACAACCTCAGAAACTCAGGGAGATGTCACTGTGAGTCGGATCCAACTAGACGGCAGTGAGTTTGGTTTGTTTTTGGTTTAGGACCCAGCGAGTCCTGACTTTAAAACTCTAAGTATGCTGTATACCAAATGTATGATTTCAGTGAAACATGTTGCTTTCTAAGCTATACTCTGACTTTCCACTGTCCCCATTGTACTGTATGTATAATTCATTACAATAAACTTTAGTTATTTTTTACCTGTTTGAAGATAAATTGTATATGTGTCTGTTTTTCAATCATTACAGTTTAAGCATTTAGAGGTCAATCACTTTGTGTCATTGGCAAATAATAAGATAAACATAAAAACAAGAACACCAAACTCACTGCCATCAAGTCAGATCCAACTCATAGTGATCCCTCCTTGGGTTTCTGAGGTGGTATCAATAGGGAAGTAGATTGCCCCACCTTCCTTCCAAGGAGTGGCTGGTGGATTTGAACTGCCAGCCTTCTGGTTAGCAATCAAATGGCAACATTTATTTGTATAAATTAATATATATATATATATATATATATATAAATGTTAAGATATGGAGAGATTCTTACATGACATATGTGGAGTGTGGAGACTAATGTCC
>NW_006922235.1:260809-264313 GCF_000298275.1 Orycteropus afer afer
TCCTTCCGAGGAGTGGCTGGTGGGTTTGAACCGCCAGCCGTCTGGTTAGCAGGCAAGTGTCTTAGCCACTATGCTACCAGAGCTCCCCAGTAAAATATTATAGCTTTTTAAAAAAATCATGGAATCAAATTCAATGCTTTGAAATTCAGTGCTTTTTCAATTTCACTTCATCAAAATGGGCTTTCATTGTTCTGGTGACATTGAAAGGAAATTCCCAGAATCTGCTGAGTGATATTTTTCATTTTGGTAAGAGTGAAACATCCTCTGCTTTGCTGTTTTCTTTATCTTGTGAGTATTTGAGTTCCTTCTCTGTTGAATATTTATTTCTTTGAAGGACTGTACTTTCCATCATGAGTATGAACAATAACTGTATTTCAAAAGAGCTCAGAATAAAGACTCTTTTATGTATGTTTTCTCCTCTTTACTGACTTTGTAAAAGCAGAGTGATTGCAAATTTTTACTCTGTCCCTTTTCTTCTCTTCATCATTTTGTATGAAGCTTGTGCTTTTTAGGAAGACATCATTATACTAGTTATAGGTGTAATAAAATACACAAAAGAATGCTTCAGTAATCAAGTCATGTTTTAGTTTAAATATTCTGCATCACTGCTTTACTTTAAGGGTTTTTCTTTTTTAAAATAAATTTTTAATGAAATTCTTCTTTATTAATCAAAATCTTTTTTTCACTCAGTATAGTACATGCTTTGAAATTACAGCTCCAAGTTTCAAGCACAAGCTGTTGCAGCATTTTCTAACCATATTTAAAAAAAAAAAATATGCTCAGAGTTCAGTGGTATTAATCACTAGAGTTGTTTGCATGCACTGTTACATATAAAAACTGAGGAAAATTTAGAGTATTTTTATAGTTAATTATCTTCTCCCAAAAATGTTCCATAAGTGGGCAACCATCCATTTGTTTCCCAAAACTCTGATGAAAATTAAATAGTTTACTTAGGACCTAAATTAATCTAAATATTCTACTCAGCCTTCAATTGTCTGGTAGATAATAATGCAAATGTAGACAGTTGGGGATAACATTTGTGCTGACATTCCAATGGAATTTATTTTTAAATAAGGGTATACATTAAGATGTTGTAAACTAGCTTTGATTTAGAAAACTTGGTGCAAAATTCTAGATTTTATTTCTTCAGAGATACTAGAGCATTTTTTCAACTGTGATAAAAATAATTATTTTAGAGTACTGAAAGCAAAATTTTATACACAACTACAAGAACTATGTAGATTCAAATTAACTTACTTATGATTATTTTCCCCTGATCTAGATCATAAGGTCTTGATTAGCTTTTACATAGTCCAGATTTTTGTATTCTTTTTAACTTTTGCATACCATACATATGGGTATGAGCTACTTCAAATGAATTCCCTGAAAAGGGACGGCATAATGGAGATATATCATGTTTTAAATTATTTCTGCTAATTATTTTATTTCAATTAACTACCTTTAATCCTCAGAGATGAGTCTTGGAGGAAGTACAATCACAATGTTCCTTACAAGTGAGGATGGCAAGATTTGATCTCACTTTGGACCTATCACCACCCACTGCGCTGAGTCGGACCCTAATCATAGTGACCCCTCCTTGGGTTTCTGAGGCAGTATTACTATGGAAGTAGATTGCCTAACCTTCCTTCTGAGGAGTGGCTGGTGGGTTTGAACTGCCAGCCTTCTGATCAGCGGTCAAATGCCTTAGGCACTGTGTTGGAGAAGGATATCATGGTTGGAAAAGAACAGGGCCTGCTGAAAAGAGGGAGACCTTCAACGGGATCACAGAGTGGCTGCAACAATGGGTGCAATCATAGCAATATTTAGGAGAATGAACAGAACTGAGCAACTTAGTTCTGTTATATATGAGGTCATTATGAGTGAGAACTTTACTAATAGCACCTAACAACAACAATCTTCAGAATAATATAAGATTTCTGAGATGATGAGACCAATGTTCAAAGAAGTTTAACAGTTTGCTAATGTGCCTCTACTAGTGTGATTCAAACTAGACATGCCAAAAGCTAAGAAAATGCTCTTCCCACCTTGCTATCTAAGCACCCTTTGGACAGTAAGTGGAGTACGATGAAACAAACATACAAATCTCAATGTTCACCAGAATAGTGTACAAACATACCATATCATTATTTTCTTTTTATTTAATTATTTTTAGTGTCTCATAATAGCCTTTTTCTAAAGGAATAATTGAGTTAAATTTAACTGTATCTCATGATCTCCATTTACCAAGCAAATAATCAAGGGAGGCATGGATGTAATGGAGAAGGATGATCAGAGGTCACAGGACATAGTAAATGTAAGAAAACAAATGTTGGCAAAAGCCAAATATCAGTCTAAGGTGATTTGCATTAAGGGCTAGAAGTGAAAGGAACCTGCCCTGTTCCAGATACAGAACTAATTTATTTCTCAGTTAATTCTTTGGGGCATTCCCCAAAGAAATCTACTTCCTTTTAGATCATCTTTTTCCTTGACTTCATTACTGCATCCTATAGATTTTGCCTTAGCTCATGAGGTCACCCAATGCCTGGAGCTCAACAAGTTTATAAAGCTGCACAAGCAGCAAAGTCTCTCACTTTATTTTTTATTCCAGAGACTAATGAGTATGCAAACTGGTCACATTCTCTGGAGTCTACAATGTTTTCACTATACTATTTGGAATGTCAGTGACACCTTCAAGAAGGAAACTCAGAGAAACCTTTTTTTTTTTGTTCTGTTTTTTTCCTTCAGAAACTTATAAGTGAGATTATGAGCAATATGCCTTATTGCAAGATTATTTTACTAGTTATCATGGTGTCATCCAGTTGCTGTTGAGGCAACTCCAATACTCCATGTCTCCATGTGTATCAGAGATGTGTGCTCTGTAGGATTTTCAGTCACCGAAGGCCCATGCTTAATACTGAAATAAAGCATTTAAAAATTGAAGATTTTGCATTTTTTAAAATTCAGATTTTTAGCTCCCCCCCCCAATCTATCTAGGAATTTTCCTTCCCCTCCGATCCCACCCCTGGTAATCGACAAAGAAAGTTTCCTTCTATGTATAAATGTTTTCTTGACATTTTACAGTCATGGACTAATAGAATATTTGTCTCTCTGTGATTGAATTATTTCAATCTACTTCAGTAAAGATTTACCATCTTGGAAACCCAACAAGTTCTCTAAGAGTCAGAATTTACTTGATGGCAGTGAGTTTGGTTTGGTTTTGGTTCTAAGACTCAGTTTTCTCAATTTTTCCTTTCTAGAGTAATGTTCTAGAGTAATAGCAGAAAGATGTCTACTTGTGTTTTATTGCCTAGGAAAGGCATTTGATTGTGGGGATCATAACAAATTGAGGATAACATTGAAAATAATGGGAATTCCTGAACACTTAATTATACTTGAGAGGAGCCTGTACATTGACCAGGAGGCTGTCATTCAAACAGAATAAGGGGAAACTGCATTGTTTAAAATCAAGAAGGGAGTGTGTCAGGGTTGTATCCTTTCACCATA
>NW_006922235.1:264413-266815 GCF_000298275.1 Orycteropus afer afer
CTATGAGTAGGAATAGACTTGACAGCAGTGGGTTTGAAATTTTAATATATAACATTTTGCAATATATATTGTATAAATTATATATATATATATATATATATATATATATATATAAATGTTAAGATATGGAGAGATTCTTACATGACATATGTGGAGTGTGGAGACTAATGTCCAGAGATGGCTAGTTGCAGTCAATTACACAGAGTGTAGGAAAGCGACTTGAAACAAACTTGTTCTTTGGTCATGAAGAAGAAATTGTACTGCCTCTGCCATCCCAACTACACTCTTTCTCAGTGCTATTCTGTCGTATTTTTCACACTGGAAATAATGGAGGATTACACCACTGGAACTCTCATTTGTGATTATCTCAAGGTAAATAACAATTATGCTTGTTACTTGTTTTCACACAGGTGGAGAACAGCAACCACCTTGCATCAGAATTTCATGATTATGGGAGGAATAATTTGGAAAGCTTTTTTAGTATGTAAATATAAGTTGAATAATTATACAATTATGGGGGATGAAAGAGTGTAACTCACTGGATGTAGCTTTTAACTCACTTGCTGATTTGAACTGAGGATCTTAGATACATATGCTTTGCTGTAGAGTAAAAAAAGGGCCAATTGAAAAAAGGAGCACAGAGACAAACCAAAATCCTAATCCTCCCATGATGAGAATTTAACTTATGTAAAGCTATTAATAACCAAAACTAACCAACCTCACTGTTCTCAAATAAAATCTGACTTATAGTGACTCCTCCTTGAGTTTCTGAGGCATATCTCCATGGAAGTAGATTGCCCAGTCTTCTTTCTGAAGAGTGGCTGATGGATTGAACCATCAGCCTTCTGGCTAGCAGTCAAATGCCCAGTGTTCCTAATCATAACTGGAAAACTTTATAATTGATCTACACATGGGAAAAGTTAACAAAGTTCTGCAAAAACAACTCATTAAGAGAAAAACCTGGATTGGTAGCTATGCTAAACAGAAAGACTTAAGGTTTATGAGAAACCCAGGTTAGAACAATGTGTAGGTTTAAATCTGAAATGGGTTGGAAAAAATGTCTGAGCATTTCAAAATGAAAGAACTATAAACTTGTAGCCCAGAAATGGCAGCACAATGTTGCCTGCAGGAAATTTTATTTACAAGTAATATGGAAATAGATAACCAGTTGTTGTCAATTGGACTTTGACTTACAATGACCACATGTGTGCCAGAATATAACAGTGTTCCACAGGACTTTCAATGGCTGACATTTTGGGGAGAAGATCGACAGACTTTTCTCGGTGGATTCAAATTTCCAAACTTTTGTTTAACAGCCAAGTACTTGATCCATGTACATACCCTGTTGTTATTATTAGGTGCCACTGACTTGTTTCCAACTCATAGAAACCGCATGTACAACAGCATGAAACGTTGCTTGGTTCTGTACCTTCCTCATAGTTATTGCTATGCTTGAGTCCATCATTGCAGCAACTGTGACAATCCATCTTTTTGAGGGTCTTCTTATTTTTCTGACACTCTACTTTTCCAAGCATGGTGTCCTTCTCCAGGGACTTGTCCCTCCTGATAACATTTTTTAAATATGTGAGACAAAGTCTTGCTATCCTCGTTTCTCAGAAGCAGTCTGGCAGCAATTCTTTCAATACAGATGTGTTCGTCTTTCTGGCAGACCAATATTCTTCACTAACACCATAAGTCAGAGGCATCAATTCTTTTTTTGGTCATGCTTATTCATTGTCCACCTTTCACATGCATAGGAAGACATTGAAAATAGCACCCCTTGGGTCAGGCACACCATAGTCCTCAAAGTGACATCTTTGCTCTTTAATGCTTTGGAGAAGTCTTTTGCAGTAGATTTGCCCAATGTAATATATCTTTGACTTCTTCACTGCTGCTTCCATGAGCAGTGATCATAGATCCAAATAAAATTAAATCCTTGACAACTTCAAATATTTATCCATATTTTGTGATGTTGGTTATTGGTCTAGTTGTGAGGATTCTTGTTCTCTTTATGGTCACATATAATCCATACTGAAGGATGAAATCTTTGGTTTTCATCAGTAAGTGAAAGTCTTCTCTGCTTTCAGCATGCAAGATTGTGTCAATCGAATATTAGAGACAACATTTATTAAGCTGTGTAGAATCAGTCTTTCATATATCTCCTGGTGGCAACAGTCAAATCATTTAAACTGGTTGTTAGTTTCAATGTTTCATTGAGAGAAAGAAGATTGCCTTCTAATATAGCTAAGGTGAGTGATTGAATGATCATTTGTAAAAATGAAGGAGATGTGAAATCCTATGTTTCCAGGGAGTTAAGCCTTTCAGCCTTTCCTATACATAATCATGCCAGGGCAAGGCAATGACACAGTCTCATTGACATTAAAGAAAGCTTATTTGTATCA
>NW_006922235.1:270668-271565 GCF_000298275.1 Orycteropus afer afer
ATCTTCTGTGTCTGTGTTAATTGGTTTCCCTTTTCTTTGTTGAAGAGGGTCTTTGCAATCCTTCTGCCTAGTCCGCCATCTTGCCGGAACTCTCTGAGTCTCTTTTGAACTACATAAACAGAATACACTACTCATTGTCTTTAGTATCTCAGTTGCTCTTATAGCATTCATCATATTTCATTAGGGCTGATTGTTTATGTTTCTGTGTATTCTACTAGATTTTAAACTACCAAGAGCTGGTATTTTATAGAATATTATTCTCAGAAGCTATAACAATATATTGATATTAATATGTTTTAGTAAATTAATAGACTGAATAAAGGAATATACCAATAAAATAATACATGCAGATCCTTCTAAATCTTGGTTTAGTTAATAGTTCATAACTTTTATAACCAACTCCATGATTTCACTCAGATATTTTATATCTGAGTACCATAAAAATGGTCATTGGATATATTTGAAATAATCAAAGTTTTAGATTGTTAAAGAAGAGAAAAAAATATTGAGATTGACTAATGTGTGTGTGTGTGTAATAATTCTAATCAAACATGAGTCATTTTAAACATCTTGTATGAAAGCTATTTTTCTTTCAAACTAGGGAACTAATTAGTTTTAGATTTTGTATCTTGATTGACTGTAGGAACTCATTTCTCAAAGGTATCATGATGTGAAAATACAGGCTTTAGTTGCCTAGCTGAGGTTTTTAGTACCTGAGGGAGATATAGACTAAGCAAATATAATACCCTTTGTATCCAGACTAGGTAATTAAAGAGAAAATAAATGATCCCTGTTATTCAGTGTTCAAGGTTATTAAGTCAAGAGAACATTGTAATAGAACATTCAAAGTGATAAAGCAGTGATATTATATTAATTAGCTCAGTTTCCTTTGACAAC
>NW_006922235.1:271855-272633 GCF_000298275.1 Orycteropus afer afer
AATTCTGTAGGAAAATTTAAACTTTTAAGACAAAAGCAAAATTATACAATATCTATTGGAAACTGTGCAAACTACTAGTTCAACATATTTCAGTTTCAACAGTAGGTTCCATTGCATTTCTTTCATGGATGTCTTATCTTTGTAAAACAGGGTTTTCATTGATTATAATAAAAAGAAAGAACAGTAAGGAAAGCAGTATGGTAGAAGAAAGGAAAGTGGGAGTATTCAATGTATTCCAAGGTCTAAGAGGTGATTCAGTGTCTAAAAGATATTCTTGGGAGTTTCAGAAAGATGGTGGACTAGGCAAAAGGACTGCACAGACCCTGTTCAAGAAAGAAAAGGGAAACCAATTAACACAGACACAGAAGATAATCTTAGATCCCTGAGACTTGAAGGGAAGGATATAGAAATGAACTAAACCTCAACTAGCAGAATTTACATGAATATACCAAAAAAGGAGACATAGGGAGCTGTGGTCTTGCAGCGATCCTGATAGCACAGACAGCTTGGAG
The DNA here is from genome assembly GCF_000298275.1 of Orycteropus afer afer. NCBI lineage: Eukaryota > Metazoa > Chordata > Mammalia > Tubulidentata > Orycteropodidae > Orycteropus > Orycteropus afer. Next base: position 272,368 of record NW_006922235.1, read on the forward strand.
ATTCCCGAATGGTGGTAGGGCTTAAGAATTAACCTAAAAATCATCCTGCTAGCCAGGGACTTCACGGACTGTGCACAGTGGCTGCAGAACAAACAGAGAAGGTAAAGAGAAAGGTGGGCTGAGCCTTGGCCTTTTGCCAGTCTGGGGGACGCCGCCATTTTGTAGGTTTAAAAAGCAGCTTGACTATTTTGGATATTTAAAGAGACAGCGCTCTTGCAGATTCCCGGGGTGGTAGGACATAAGAATTAACCTAAAAGTCACCCTGC
>NW_006922235.1:276474-286743 GCF_000298275.1 Orycteropus afer afer
GGAGGCCTTCAACGAGATGGATTGATATGGTGGCTGTGATGATGGGCTCAAGTATAGCAGGGATTGTGGGGCTGGCGTGGGATCGGGCAGTGTTTCGTTCTGCTGTGCATGGTGTCGCTATGAGTCGGAAACGACTCGACGGCACTTAACGACAACAACAACAACTATGTTGTTAGGATATAAATATTTATTGTTTGAAAATATTTAGTAAATAAATAAATAAAATTTCTATGTATTTATTTTGGCTCTGGATATACCATTGAAAAATTATTAACATCCTAAGAGCTCCATGAGCTGAAAAAGATTAAAAACATCTGGTATAGCTTATTTCAACTAGGTCTCTTAGTTATAATATATAAAGAAAGTAAATCCATGTTTATTAGAGCTATGCTGGGGTTATTGCTTCATATGAGAGACAAAAATATTTATACTTAAAAATGACATATGCTTTTCTAAGAATTACATAACCAGTTAATGCCATACTTTTCCATTTGTCTACGTCTACACTGATATTACAAAGGTAAAACTAATGACACTCTCAAGTTCTTTTCCAAAGTATATATGTCCATAGAAAGGTTAAATAGAAAAGGAATAACAGATGGTAAAAAACAAAATCAATAATTATGGAAATTAGATGTGATCTCCATTCTCCTGGTTAATTGCCAGTGTGCCCAGCTGGTAGAAAAATAATTGATCAGCTATGCAATGCTGATTTTTATAAATGTCCTAGAAAATGAAGCATTTTTTTATGAATAAGGCACAACTTATGTAAAAAGTGTATGTCATTGCCCACTTTCTATCTATCCATTAAAATAAGCACAGATTTTACAGAAAAAAATGGAAAAGGAAAAAGAAAATCACATAATTTTATCACATATGAATTTTTAATATTGTGTACTATAGCATTCATTCCTTACTACTTTCATATTAAGGGGTATTTAAAATAATATTATAATTACATTAATTTATAATTGGTTATCCACCACTCATCTGTCTGTCATACTGTCCTGGCTTGCACGTTGCTATGAGGCTGGAGGCTGTGCTGCTGGTATTACAGACTAATACAGACTCAGAAGTGGCCATCCACTTCTCAAAGAATTGGCCAGTGAAAACCTTGTGAATAGCAGTGAAACACTGTCTGATTTATTACTGGAAAACTTTATGAATAACCTTGAAATATTGTCTGATACAGTGCTGGAAAAGACTTCCTCAGATCAGAAGGCACTAAAAATATGACTGGGGAAGAGCTGTCTCCTCAAAGTAGAGTCAGCCATAGTGGCATGGATGGAATAAGTTTTCAAACTTCCATTTACTGATGGGGCATAACTCAAAATGGAAAGAAACAGCTGCAAACATCCATTAATAATCGGAAAGTGGAATGTACAAACTATGAATGTAGGAAAATTGGAAGTGGTCAAAAACGAAATGGAATGCATACAGATCTATACCTTAACCATTAGTGAGCTGAAATGAACTGGTTTGGGGCATTTTGAATAGATAATCATATGGTCTACTATGCCAGGAATGACAAATTGAAATTCATTGTCATAAAGAATGTTTCAAGATCTATCCTGAAGTACAATGATGTCAGTTGTTGTTGTTATTGTTGTTATATGCAGTCAAGTTGGACTTGACTCATAGTGACCCCTTTTTGGGTTTCCAGGGCAGTATCACTATGGAAGTAGATTGCCCCATCTTCCTTCCAAGGAGTAGCTGATGGGTTTGAACTGCCAGCCTTCCGGTTAGCAGTCAAGTGCCTTAGGCACTATGCTACCAGAGCTCTCGTAGTGTCAGTACTAGGACAATATCTATACACCTACAAAGAAGATGGATTGACACAGTGTTTGCAACACTGGGCTCAGGTATAGCAGGGATCATGGGACTGACTCAGAACCAGGCAGTGTTTCATTCTGCTGGGCACAGTGAAGCTATGAGTAGGAGATATTTTGATGATACCTAACAACAACTACATGAGGAAGATTAGTTAATACTACTATTATTCAAATTTTTGCACCAACTACTAAAGGCAAAGATGAGGAAAATGAAGATTTTTACCAACTTCTGCAGTCTGAAATTGATCAAGCATGCAATCAAGATATATTGATTATTACTGGTGACTAGAATGCAAAAGTTGGAAAAAAGAGGAATCACCAGACCATGGTGATAGAAATGAAGAAATTGGAGAATACCAGGCACCAAATAACAAAATAAAATCAACCAGTATAAAAATAGAGATCATGCAGATGACCAAAAAAAAAAAAAAAACACTTCAGAATTATAAATATGTCCAAAGAGATAGAAAAAATGTTACTAGGAGAATAAAATTAATACATTGGACCCTAAACAAGCAATATTAAATTAACAGTAAAAAAACTTGGCAAATATTTTTAATGAGAGCAGAAATAACATTTTTATTAAAAGTTGTGAAGGTAATATTGAAGAATTTTGTAGGAAATATTTCAAAAGATGGAAAATCAGAAAGAAAAATATGCACATTAGTGGATAATTTTAGGAGAAAATATATATGAATGAGTTTTTCCAGAACAGAAAAAGAAGAATAGAAAAAGGAATAGATAGAGGAGATTATCAAAGAAATTATTGAAGAATATTTGATAGCTGCATTATATAAGATTTTCAAAAGAAAAAGTACACCAAATGCAAAGTATAAGGAATGATAAACAAATAAAAATATTTTTTTTTCTAAAATATAAAAATAAAAATGTGGTGATTATTAAAAGCTTCCAGAGAGTAGGAAAAATCATATAAAAATAGTAAGTAGTCACTCCGGGTTGGATCTACAAAGTTATGGAGATAAACTGTCAAATGCTAATGAAGTATAGATTTGCAATCTAGGTTTCTGAATATATTCAATCAATATGAGATTAAATTTTTAACAGAACGGATAACCAAGATACAACAAATTACCCTGTCATGGACTTGTTAACAGGAAGCTACTTAGATCATAAGAAATATAATAGTAAGACTTAAACCAAGAAAACTAAAGACATGTTTTATGTACCAATGTTCTTTTTTGGAAATAATAAAATTCACTCTAATTATTCAAATATAAAGATATTTATTATGTTACCTTGTTTATTCAAACACTCTCTGGAATGACTAGAAAATTGTTTTAACTCCTGCAAGACCAGGTACAATGGACAGAGGCAAGTCCAAATCATTTCTTAGAACTTTTCTGAAGAAAGTATTTCTGCTCTTCCACTCTACATTGTTCTCAGAATGTCAGAATGCATTCCAGAATTTGATATCTCCACATACAGTGGTTATGTCATACTGATTTTCAAATGAAATATAAGTGCAACTGATTAGATGAATCTAGGTCATATTCTTATACTCTAGTGGACTTTGGAAAATGTACATTTTGAAGGTCTTCTTTGGAAAGCCCTGGAGAAGGAAATCATACTTGGTAAAGTAGAATATCAGCAAAGAATGGGAAGACCCTCAACAAAATGGATTGACACAGTGACTGCAATGATTGTCTCAAGCACAGCAAGCATTGTGAGGGTGATGTAGGACCAGGCAGTGTTTCATTCTACTGTGCATAGAGTCACTGTGGGTAGGAGCCAATTTGAGAGCACATAACAACAACCTTTGTAAAGGAAGTAATCAATATGGCAAATTAAAAATAAAGAAGGATTTTTTTTTCAGTTTGTTGAGCAGTGTAAGCTTTACAAGAAAATGATTATAATCATAGAGTACTATGCATGCATTCCATAGCAGTAGAACACAGGAGAGAAATAAAAGGCATGTCCAAAGATGAGGCTTAAGAAAAGTTCCTAGAAGAGGACTGTGAAACACATCCAGTCATGATTAGAGTCAGAAAATGATGGAAGAAACATTTGTAAAGAAACAAAATTATTAAAATATAATATCTGAAGCACTTAAATACTTTGTGAGGGGATTCATCGTTATAATGAAAATCTGGTCATGAATATGTGATGGGTATTTTGAACAACAAATACAAATGAGGCAACAGCTAAATCTATGGAAAGCAAAATTTGAACAAAAAAGATATGCAATTATATTATATAAGAAGAGCAAACTTAAGATAATTATTCCATAATAAAAGTAAAATAAGCATGAAATATTAAATTGACAAAAAAACAGTTATGTAATTAATTGAGAAGATGAGTGAAGGGAAAATGTGTGAACTTCTGGTGTCTGTGTGGAAGTGTATCTCATGCATGACTACCACCTGTGAGTCAGTGGAGGCTTGCATGTTGCTGTGATGATGAACAAGTTTCAAGAGAACTTTCAGACCAAGAGGAACTAAGAGAAATGGCCTGAAAATCCACTCCCCAAAATTAGCCCATAAAAACCATATGAGTCACAATGTTCTGATCCACAACTTGTCATGGAGATGTTGCAATACCTCACAATGTTTAGTTCCATTGTGCATTAGGTCTCTGGGAGTTGGAGCTAACTTGGAAACAGATAGCAAAACAATATATGTGGATAGAGGAGCTGTGGGGATTTAGAAGATAGTTTAATCCTCATCTTCTATACTAGGGATCAATATATTCAATTTTTAATTGAAAAAAAATAATAAATACCAATGTGAGATTTACATTTTAAATTTGGAGAAAAATACCAGGTGAAGCAAGTAAACTCGTTGAAATCAGTTACCTTTGGTGACAGCAGAAATCAAAATTGAGGAGGGATGAAAAAAAAAGGATTAAATAAGTTTACTGTTTAACCTAAATAAAAGCATAACTTTGACTAAAATTAAAATAAAAATGAAAATTAAAATACAACACACAAATTATCATAAAAGTTGGCTGAGTATTGAATATATGTCCAGAGGCAGAATTTTTGAAGGGAGAAATTATAGTTTTGGGGGAGTACATTTTCTTCAGGTTATTCAGATTTGTGTCTATAAAAAATAAGAAATGACCACAGAGAGTACTTTAGATTTAAAAAAAGAAACAAACAAACAAAAAAAAAACCCGCAGATCTGAAGAGAGTTCATCCAGTTCCACCTGTTTATGAAAGTTTTAGGGAGGTAGGACCCACCCCACCAGATGCAGGAAAGGGAGGGGGCACTGGGTACTGCAAAAGCAGCAGGATCCAGATAAGGGGTGGCAGGCAGGACCCATGACTAGAGGCAGGAAAGGGAGAGCGTACTGGAGACCACAATGTGGCAAGATCCATGTAGGAAGTAAGTGGAGGGTGAGAGGTTTGGAGACAAACTTGTTTGTCAGTTTGTCATCCTGTGGGGCTTGAATGGTGCTGTGAGGCTTGAGGCTGTGCCACCAATGTTTCAAACAGGAGCAGGATTGCAAATGGTGTACAGGTTTCAATGCAGCTTACAGACTGAGACAGATAATGAAGAAGGGAAAGGCCATCCACTTCTCAAAGAATTGGCCAGTGAAGACCTTATGAATAGCAGAGAATCACTGTCTGATACATTACTGGTCAACTTTATGAATAGCCTGGAAACATTGTCTGATACAGTACAGGAAGATGAGCTCCTTGGCTCAGAAGGCACTCAAAATAGGACTGGGAAAAAGCTGCCTCATCAGAGTAGAACCAACCTTAATGATATGGATAAAATAAATCTTTTGGGACCTTCATGTGCTGATGTGGCATGACTCAAATTGAGGAGAAACAGCTGCAAACATTCATTAATAATTGGAACATGGAATATATGACACATGAATCTAAGAAAATTGGAAGTTGTCAAAAATGAAATGGAACACATAAAGATTGAGATCGTAGGCATACCTGAGCTGAAATGGACTGGTATTGGCCATTTTGAATCAGATAACCATATGATCTGCTATGATGGGAATGACAAATTGAAGAGGAATGGTGGGGCATTCATCATCACAAAGGATGTTTCAAGATCTGTCCTGAAGTACAATACTGTCACTGATAGGATAATATCCGTACAACTACAAGGAAGAGCAGTTAATACTATGATTATTCAAATTTATGCACCAATCACCAAAGCCAGAGATGAGGAAATTGAAGATTTTTATCAACTTCTGCAGTCTGAAATTGACCAAACATGCCATCAAGATGTGTTAATTATCACTGGTGACTGAAATGCAAAAGTTGGAAGCAAAGTAGAATCACCAGTAGTTGGAAAATATGGCCTTGATGACAAAAATAATGGTGGAGATTGCATGGTACAATTTTGCAAGACCAATGACTTATTCATTGCAAACACCTTTTATCAACAACACGAATGGCAGCTGTACACATGGAGTTCACCAGATGAAGTACACAGGATTCATACTGACTACATCTGTAGCAAGAGGCAATGGAAAAACTCCATATCTTCAGCCAAAAAAGGCCAGGAGCTGAGTGTGGAACAGACCATCAACCACTCATGTACAAGTTCAACTTGAAGTTGAAGACAATTAAAACAAGTCCACAAGAGCCAACATATGACCTTGATAATATTCTTTCAGAATTTAGAGACCATCTAAAAAATAGATTTGATGCATTGAACACCAATGACTGAAAATCAGAAGAATTTTGAGATGACATCAAGAGCACCATCCATGAAGAAAGCAAAAGTGGCAAGATCCACATAGGAAGTAAAGAGAGGGCAAGAGGTCACTAAAAATGGAGAAAGGAAGAAAAGTCCAAAATGGATGTCAGAAGAGACTCTGAAACTTGCCCTTGAGCAGAGAGTAGTTAAAGTAAATGGAAGACATGACAAGATAAAAGAGCTGAACAGAAGATTTCAAAGAGCAGCTCAAGCAGACAAAGCCAATTACTAAAATGAAATGTGTAAAGACCTGAAGTTAGAAAACAAAAAGGGAAGAACACGCTCAGCATTTTCTAAGCTGAAAGAACTGAGGAAAAAATTTAAGCCTCAAGTTGCAATATTGAAAGATTCTATGGGCAAAATATTGAATGATGCGGGAAGCATCAAAAAAGATGGAAGGAATACACAGAATCACTGTACTAAAAAGAACTGGTCAAACTTCATCCATTTCATGAGATGGCATATGTTCACAAACCAATGGTATTGAAGGAAGAAGTCAAAGCTGCACTGAAGGAATTGACAAAGAACAAGCCTCCAGGAATGACAGAGTACCTATTGAGATGTTTCAACAAAAGGATGTGTCACTGGAGGCACTCATTCAGCTATGCCAAGAGACTTGGAATACAGCTACCTGCCACCTGACAGGAACAGATCCATATTTGTACCCATTCCAAAGAAAGATGATCCCACAGAATCTGGAAATTATCAAACAATATCATTAATATTGCATGCAAGTAAAATCTTACTGAAGATAATTCAAAAATGGTTGCAGCAGTATATTGACAGAGAACTTCCAGAAATGCAAGGTGAATTCAGAAGAGAATGTGAAATGAGAGATATCATTGCTGATGTCAGACGGATTTTGGCTCAAAGCAAAGGATACCAGAAAGACATTTACTTGTTTTATTTTTATGTTTTATTGACTATGAAAAGCATTTGATTGTGTGGATCATAACAAATTGTGGATACCATTGAGAAGAATGGGAATTCCAGAACACTTAATGGTACTCATGAAGAAACTGTACATAGACCAGGAGGCTGTCATTCAAACAGAACAAGGGGGCAATGCATGGTTTACCATCAAGAAGGGAGTGTGTCAGGGTTGTATCCTTTCTCCACACTTATTCAATCTATATGCTGAGCAAATAATCTGAGAATCTGGACGATATGAAGTAGAATGTGGCATCAAGACTGGAGGAAGAATCATTAACCATCTGTGATATGCTGACGACACAACTTTGCTTGCTGAAAATGAGGATGACTTGAAGAACTTACTGATGAAGACTGAAGGATACAGTCTGCAGTATGGATTACATCTCAGTGTAAGGAAAACAAAATTCTTCACAACTGAACCTATAAGCAGCATCACGATAAATGGAAAAGGTTGAAGTTGTGAAAAACTTCACATTGCTTGGTTCTACAATTGACATCAACGGAAGCAGCAGTCAGGAAATCAGACAATGTAAAGCACTGGGCTAGTTGGCTGCAAAGGACCTCTTTCAAGTGCTGAAGAGCAAAGATATCTCTTTGAGGACTAAGGTGCACCTGACACAAGCCATGGTCTTTTCAATTGCCTCATATGCATATGAGAGCTGGACAGTGAATAAGGAAAATGGAAAAAGAGTTGATTCTTTTGAGTTGTGGTGCTGGAAAAGAATGCTGAATGTACCAAGGACTACTAAAAGAACTAACAAATCTGTCTTGGAGGAAGTGGAGTCAGAATGCTCCTTGGAAGCGAGAATGGCCAGACTTCGTGTCCCCTACTTTGGTCATGTTGTCAGAAGGGACCATTCCCTAGAGAAGAATGTCATGCTTGGTAATGTGGAGGGTCAGTGAAAAAGGGAAGGCCCACAACGAGATGGATTGACACAGTGGCAGCAGCATTGGGCTCAAGTCTAGCAAGGATCATGGAGCTGGTGGAGGACCAGGTGGTGCTTTGTTCTGCTGTGTGTAGGGTCACTATGAGTCAGAGATGACTCGACATCACCTAACAACAACAACATGAAAGTCTTAAAGAGCGATATGCATACAACATCAAGATAATAAATAAAAAATTACAACTAAAATAGGTCAGACTTTCCAAACTGAAAATGGTGGAGGATGATGTTCTAAATACTAAAGAATAGACAAAAATAAATTTAAAAAAATATTTGGAAATGAATCATGATTATGGATAAAAGCAATGATGACTCTAAGTTTAGGTAAAACAAGGAACTTCCTGCCAAATATTCTTGGCACATAATAGGTTGTAACTATAATTTACCAATTTAGTTAGTAATTGGTGATCTGACAAAAGGAATTTTTGAGAATTTTCTTTTTAAAGAATTGAGGAATAAGTTTCTTAAAGGCCACATGCACAAATGCCTAAAGAAATTTTAATAAAGTGAAAGTAAATAAGAATATAGACAGACAGACAGACAGACAGAGAGATAATCCTCATCTCAGATCCACTTTCTGTAAAATGTGACCAAACAATATAATGATCAATATAATGATGTTCAAGTATTCATCAATATAATACATCAATATAATGATGTTCATGTATTTTTCCAGGGCTTGTGTTTGATAGTGTTGTTTGTTTGCTTGTTTTTAAATTTTCTTGTGATTTGAGTGAAATTTTACAAAGGAACTTCATTTCCCATTAAATAATTCATACATATTTTATTTCATGGCATTGATTGTAATCCTCACAATGTAACAGCACTCATCTCATGTCCTCTCTTGTTCTCCTGTTTCCATTCATCATTCTTTCTTATACATTTCTGTCTTCTGAACTTTGCCTCTGAGCAATTGCTGCCCTTTTGATTGAGTATCATTGATTGTTCTAAGGACTATGTGCCACTCTGGTGTTATTGTTCATCTTATATGTGTCTATTATTTGGGAAAAAAAGTTGAGCTACATAACTCACTTCTGTTCCAGGACTGAAGGGTGACTAATGGCCACAGTGTCAATGGTTTCCCAGTCTCTATCAAACCAGTTTACTATTTAACCTAAATTAAAGCATTACTTTGACTAAAATTAAAACAAAAATGAAAATGAAAATACAATATACAAATTACCATAAAAGTTGATTGAGTATTGAATATATGTCTAGAGGCAGAATTTCTGAAGGGAGAAATTATGGTTTTGGCAGAGTACACTTTCTTCAGATTATTCAGATTTGTGTCCATAAAAAATAAGAAATGACCACAGACAATATTTCAGATATTAAAAAAAAAATAGGTCTGTAGAAAATTCATCCAATTCCACCTGTTTATGAAAGATTGAAAGAGTTTTTTTTGTTGTTGTTGTTGTTGTTATTCTCTCCAAATCAATATATATAACAAACATTCTTTCAATCAAAAAATCAGTAGGATTTTTCTTAGTTGTTGTTCCTAGTTTCCATACAGTCAGTTTCAACTCATAGCAGCCTTATGTACAATACAGCAAAACACTTCCTAGTCATGTGCCATCCTCACAACCCTTGCTATGCTTGACTCCATCATTGCAGCCACTGTGTCAAGCCATCTCCTTGAGGGCATTCCCCTTTTGTGCTGACCCTCTACTTTACCAAGCATGACATCCTTTTCTTTCTTTCTTTTTTATTTTTTTAATTTTATTTTGATTTGGGTGAAGATTTACAGAGTAAATTCACTTTTCATACAGCAGTTCACATAATATACTTTGTCTCATGTCATTGACCAAAATTTACAATGCAACAGCTCCCCTCCCACTTCCTCCCCATAGTTACCTCTTCCCAGTGTCCATCCCT
>NW_006922235.1:294918-297753 GCF_000298275.1 Orycteropus afer afer
TTAGTCCAATTCTTTATCCTTCCCTTCAAGGCTCAGGGGTCCAAGATTATCTTCTGTGTCTGTGTTAATTGGTTTCCCTTTTCTTTGTTGAAGAGGGTCTTTGCAATCCTTCTGCCTAGTCCGCCATCTTGCCGGAACTCCCATGACATCCTTTTCTAACTAGTCCCTTCTTACAACAAAACCATAGTACAAGAAATAAAGTCTGTCCATTCTCATTTGTAAAGAGCATTCTGTCTGTACTTCCTCCAAGGCAGATTTGTTCATTCTTTTGACAGTCCATGGTACATTCATTATTCCTCACCAACACAACTCAAATGCACCAATTATTCTGCAGTTTTCCTTATTCATTGTCCAGCTCTCACACACATATAAGTCTATTCAAAGCTAGATAAAACTGTTATAAATTTCCTAAATATAAAGTTTATTGAACATGTTAAAGTGTCTAAAAAGAGACTAGCTTTCAAGATGATGAATCATATGATGATGCAATAAAGGTTGTTATTGGGAGTTGAGTCAATTTCAACTTGTAATGACTACATGGGCCAGAGTAGAATTGCCCAGCAGGGTTTTTGTTTGTTTCTTTCTTTTTCATTTGTGATTTGGGTGAATGTTTACAGAGCAAATTGATTTTCCATTCAACAATTTATATGCATCTTCTTTTACCATATTAATTGCAACACTTACAATGTATCAGTACTCATTACACTTCCTCTCTGTTTTCACCTTTTCCCTCCATCCTTCTTTCCTATCTCTTCCTGCCTTCTGAGCTTTATCTCTGGATAAGGATCCTTGATTCTTGATCTTAGTAGGTTGCTTGTTCAAAGAAGTGTGTACCTCCCTGGTTATTGTTCATCTTATAGACCTGTTGACTAAAACTTGAGCTACAGGGATGAGTTCAGTTTTAGGCTTGAAGAGTATCTAAGGGCCATAGTCTACGGGGCTCCAGCAGTCTCCATCAAACTAGTAATCTGGGTCTTTTTTATAATTAGTTCCACGTTTTTCTCCCACTCTATCTAGCAGTTGGCCAGGGAATTGTCTTGCAAATTTCTTGGCATCAACGAATAAGGGCCTCCAGTGCTGCAACTGTTTATTGAAACATTTCCGTCAATTCCTGAAGGCTTTTTTTTTTTTTTTCCAATTCCTTAATTGCAGCTTGGACTTCGTGCTTCAATACCCTTGGTTCTTAGTCCTATGCTACCTCTCGAAATATATGAACATTGACCAATTCTTTTTGTATTCCTTTTATTTTCTTTTAATGTTTCCTGCATTGTTCATTATTTTACACAGAATCCTTCAATATTGCAACTCAAGACCTGAATTTTTTCTTCCTTTCTTTCAGCTTAAGAAATAGCAAGCATGCTCCCTTTTGGTTTTTCTGACTCCAATTCTTCACACACATTATTGTAATACTTTATTTTGTCTTCTTGATCAGCCCTTTGAAATCTTCTGTTCAACTATTTTATTCCAGCTTTTCTCCCATCCGCATTAGTTACTCTATGTTCAAGAACAAGTTTCAGAGTCTCTTCTGACATCCACTTTGGTCTTTTCTTCCTTTCCTATCTTTTTAATGATCTTTCACTTTCATCATATGTGAAGTTCTTGATGTCATCCACAACTCATCTGGTCTTCAGTCAGTTGTGTTCAGTGTGTCAAATCTATTCTTCTGATGGTCTCTAAATTCAGGTAGGATATAATCAAGGTTGTATTTTGGCTCTCATGGTCTTATTTAAATTTCTGTACCTTCAAATTAAACTTGCACATGAGCAATTGATGGTCTGTTCCACAATCAGTTCCTGGTCTTCTTTTATCTGATGATACTGAGTTTCTCCATCATCTCTTTCCACAGATGTAGTCAATCTGATTTCTGTTTATGCCATCTGGTGAGGTCCACATGTATAGTGACAGATTATGTTGTTGAGAAAAGATATTTGCAATGAATAAGTCATTGGTCTTGCAAAGTTCTATCATGTGATCTCCAGCATCATTTCTATCACCAAGGCCATATTTTCCAACTATCAATGATTCTTCTTTGTTTCCAACTTTTGCATTCCAATCATGAATAATGACAAATATGTTTTTATTGCATATTTGGTCAATTTCAGGCTGCAGAAGTTGGTAAAAATATTCAATTTAAAACAAAATTATTCTGATTTGGGTGAAAGTTTGCAGAAAAATCTTCAGTTTCTTCATATTTGTCTTTAGTAGTTGGTACGCACATTTAAATTATAGTAGTCTTCTTTGTAAGCATATGTATATTATACTTTCATCGACAGCATTGTATTTCAGGATAGATTTTTCTTTTTTTTTTAGTCCCCTTTCACTTTGTTTGTTTGTTTATGTTGATTTCATTAACTTTATTTATTTTGTTAATTTTAAGAGTTTGTTTTACATTCAACATTACATGTACATTTAGTTCCACTCCCCATTTACCATGCTCAACCATAACCCAGTCTCCTTCCCTCCCTGCCCAGTAACACTCCCCCCTGTGACCCTTATAGTTATGGACTCCTGTCTGTCCTGTATTACCTCCATGTGAATGTTGCCCCTCTGGTGCCCCATGGTCTATTGCTCCAAGGAATGTATTTCCATAGAGTATGTGGGTGTATCCCCCTGGGTTGAGTGGTCTGCATGCACATCTTGTTAACTATTGGGCTGAGAGCCAGCCCTTGGGAGTGAGTTTTATTCTAGGTGCAGAATATATTCCATGACCATAGAATTGGGGTTTTCACCAGACTCCATCCAACCAATAATTCTGGTCATTATTGAGTTTTGGATTTTGTTCCATGTTTTTCCTCCACTCTATCCAGGATCTCCAGATTTGATTCTTTCCTAAGT
>NW_006922235.1:297993-299876 GCF_000298275.1 Orycteropus afer afer
CTCCCCTAGTGTCTGGGTGTCTGTGAGGGATTGCTCTGTGTCTGTCTTCAATTGTTTCTATAAGGATTGCAGGTATTTTGTATCATTGGTGTCTGTGCAAGATTAGCCTCATCTGAATATATCCTTGGTCTAGAGTATACTTCTGTATTCACTGACTCCCATCTGGTGCTCTCTGGTGTTTATGTATATATCTGTAGCCTGGTGTTTGGTGTTATTGGTAATGCAGTATTGTGGGCACACTGGTTGGTATTGGCATCTGTTGTCTAACTCCTATGTGCATAATTCAGAGTCATCCCTTTTGTAATTTTATCATGATGGTCTAAAACTCTTTCCATATATCCCTCCTCTTACCCACATCAGTGTGTGGGCCCCAACTAGCCTGAAATCAATCCTTCCCTTTTCCTTCCCACCCCAGTAACCTAGAACATAAGTCCCCTTTCACAAGCAAACCCTTCTTTGTTTTTTTTATAGTGACGGGCTCATACAGTACTGGTCCTTCCATGATTGATTTATTTCACTCAGCATTATGTCCTCCAGGCTCATTCATCCACGTTGTGAAGTGGTTCCTGTATCCCTCATTGTTTATATATATATAGCATAGTACTCTATGGTGTGTATATACCATAATTTGCTTATCCATTCATCCATTGATGGGCATTTAAGTAGTTTCCATCTTTTTGCTATAGTGAATTTTGCTGCAATGAACATCGGTGTTCATATGTCTCTTCGTGTGCTATCTCTCAGCTCTTTAGGATATATTCCTAGTAATGGAATTGCTGGGTCAAATGGTATTTCTACTTTCAGTTTTTTAAGGAAACTCCATACCATTTGCCACAATGATTGTACCATTTTACAATCCCAGCAGCAGTGCACAAGAGTTCCAATCTCTCCACAACCTCACCAGCATTTGTTATTTTCTGACCTCTTAAATTTTGCTATTAGTGCTAGAGTGAGATGATATCTCCTTGTTGTTTTGATTTACATCTCTCTAATGACTAATGATCATGAGCAGTTTCTCACGTGTTTGTTGGCTGCCAGTATATCATCTTTGGTGAAGTGTCTTTTCAAGTCTTTTGCCCATTTGTGAATTGGGTTATTTGTCTTTTTTGTATTTTGTCTTATTTGTATTGAGGTGTTGAAGTTTTCTGTAGATTTGAAGATAAGTCCTTGGTCAGATATGTCATAGGCAAATATTTTCTCCCAATCTGTATGGTCTCTTTTTGCTCTTTTGACGAAGTCTTTCGATGCATATAAGAATTTAAGTTTTAAAAGGTCCCAGTCATTAGCTTCTCTTCTTCCTCCTGTAGTTATGCTTGATAGTCTGTTGATGCCATAATTTAGGGCCCTCAGATTTGCCATTATTTTATTTTTGATGAATTTTATAGTTTTGGGTTTTACATTTAAGTCTTTGATCCAGCCTGAGTTTGTTTTTTTGTATGGGCTGAGGTATGGATCTTGTTTCATTTTTCTTAAAATGGATATCCACTTTGCCAGCACCATTTGTTAAAGAGGCTGTCTCTTCTGCATTTAATGGGTTTTGGACCTTTGTCAAAGATCAGTTGTCCATAGAGGAATGGGTCTATGTATGTACTTTTGATTTTGTTCCAGTGGTCTATCATTGTTCAAATACCATGCTGTTTTGACTACTGTGGCTATATAGTAGTTCTTAAGATTCAGGAGTGTGAGACCTCCCACTTTGTTCTTCTTCTTCAGAAGTGTTCTTCTTATCTGAGGCCTCTTTCCTTTCCATATGAAGTTAGTAATTGGTTTTTCTAGGTCCTTAAAAAAATTCTGTTGGAATCTGGATCAGAATCACATTGAATGTGCAGATTGCTTTAGGTAGTATTGACATTATCATAATAATCAGTCTACATATCCATGAA
>NW_006922235.1:300834-302657 GCF_000298275.1 Orycteropus afer afer
TTTTTTTTTATGACCTGCTCAATTTCTTCTTTTGTTTTAGGTCTTTTCAAGTATTCTATCTCTGAGTGGGATAGTTTAGGTAGGTCTTGTGATTCTAGAAACTTATACATCTCTTCTTGGTTCTCAAATCTGTTGGAGTAGTTTTTCATAATATTCTGTCAGTACCATTTTTTTTTTTTTTAATTTCAGATGGTTCTGTTGTGATGACATGCTTTTCATTTCCAATTCTTGTGATTTGGGTCTTCTCTTTCTCTTCTTTTGTTAGATTTGTTAATGGTTTATCAATTTTATTCATCTTTTTGAAGAAACAACTTTTGTTTTGTTGATTTTCTCTATGTTTTTGTTTGTTTATTTGTTTCTTTTCTGTTTCATTTATTTCTGCTCTGATCTTTATTATTTCCTTACTTCTAGATACTGTAGGATTCTTTTTTTGTTGTTTTTCTAGTTGTTGGAGATGATGAGTTAGAATGTTGATTTTGTTTCTTTCCTCTTTTTTGATGTATGTGTTTATTGCTATAAACTGTCCTCTGAGTACTGCTTTTGCTGTGCCCCATAGGTTTGGTATGATGCATCTTCAGTGCCTAAGGCACTTGACTTCTAACCAGAAGGCTGGCCAGTTCAAACCCACCAGCCATTCCTTGGAAGGAAGGTTGGGCAATCTATTTCCATAGTGATATGCCCTCAGCAACCCAAGGAGTGGTCGCTATGAGTTGGGTCTGACTCGATGGCACATAACAACAACAACAAATTTTCATTTTTGTTTCTAGGAATTTTTTTCTTTTTTTTAAATTTCAGTTTATTTGTTCTATTACCTATGGTAGCATAGTACCTAAGTCACTTAGCTGCTAACCAAAAGTCTGGCAGTTCAAACCCACCAGCCACTCCTCAGAAGGAAGGTTGGACAATCTACTTTTGTAGTGATACTGTCTCGGAAACCCAAGGAGGGGTTGCTATGAGTTGGGGTCAACTCTTTGGCACATAACAAGAACAACATTACCCAGTAGTTTTTGAGCAGTGAATCATTCAGCTTCCATGTTTGATGTTTTTTCCTTGCTCTTCCTATTATTAATTTCTAATTGTATAGCATTGTGGTCTGAGAAGATGCTTTGTAGTATTTCAATGCTTTTGAATTTATTGAAACTTTTTTTATGTTCTAAAATATGGTCTATTCTGGAGAAGGAGCCATGTGTACTGGAGAAGAATGTGAATTGTGCTTTTATTGGGTGGAATGCTCTGTATATTTCTCTGAGTTTGAGTTAGTTGACTGTATTTTTGAACTCTTCTTTATTTTTGTTGAGTTTTTTTTTTTTTCCAGTTGACCTGTCCTTCTTTGAAAGTGGTATGTTAAAGTGTCCTACCACTATTATACTATTGTCTTTTGTCTCTTTTAATTCATTTAATATTGGCTTCACATATATTTGAGCACTTTCATTGGGTGCATAAATATTTATTATTATAATGTCTTATTTGTCAATTGACCCTTTCATCATCATATAATCTCCTTCTTTGTCCCTTATGATGTTTTTCACCTTAATATCTATTTTATCAAAAATTAATATTGCCACTCCTTTTCTTTTTTGACTACCATTGGCTTGGTAATTTTTTTTTTCCATTCCTTAGCTCTTAATTTGTTTTTACCTTTGTGTCTAAGGTCGGTCACTTGTAGGCCATATATTGATGGGTCTTCTTTTCTTATCTAGTCTCCCACTCTCTTTCTCTTAATTGGTGCATTTAGTCCATTCACATTGAGTGTAATTAGTGATAGGTATGAATTAATTACTGTCATTCTAATGTTTTTTTTTTTTTTTTTTTTTTTTTTCCTG
>NW_006922235.1:303538-313240 GCF_000298275.1 Orycteropus afer afer
TCACCTCTTCTTGTTCTGGAATTCCAATGAGGCATATGTTGTTTCTTTTCATGTCATCCCATATGACTTAGGTTCTCTTCATTTCTCTTAAATCTTTGTTCTGATATTTCTTCATACAGGCTGGTGTCCAGGGATTTATCTTCCAGTTGGGAAATGCATTCTTCAGCCAATTCTATCCTACTCTTTTGTTCTTCTACTGTATTGTGTAGTTCTGTAATTTTTGTATTCATCTTCCAGATTTCTAACTGCTGTTTTTGTATAAATTCTGATTGTGCATTAATCTTGTTATTTTCTTCTTGAATGATTTTCCTGAATTCTTCCAGGGAATTGTCTGTGTTCTCCTTGCTTCTGTTTGGGGTTTCCTTAGGCTCTTGTAAAGCTCTATGAACTTTGGATGCAAATTTACAAAGAAAATTTGTTTCACATTCAATAGTTCATGCACATTTCATTTCATAGCCCCAATTACCATCCTCAACTATAAACAACTCTTCCCACCCCCTCCGTATGACTACCCCCTCCTTGTGCCCTTCTTTCCTATGCATTCCTGTCTTTCCAGCTTTCCCTCTATGTGAATATTGCCCCTCTGGTGACTGATGGCTGATTGATCCAACAGGTGCATCTCCCTAGAGTAGGTGGGTAAATTGGCCTTGGGTGGGTGGTGGTCTGCATGTAAGTCTTTCTACTGTTGGGCTGAGAGCCAATACATGGAAGTGTGTCCATTTCTAGGTCAAAAGGGTAACCCCGGACCATAGTCTTGGTGGTTCCACCTATCTATCTCACCAGTAATTCTGGTCATTTTTGTGTTGTTTAATTTTGTTCCACACATTTCCTCCTACTCCAGGATCTCCAGTTTTGATCCCTTTCCTTTCTTCGCTCTTCTTTGCTTCTGATGAGAGGAGACCAATGGTTACATTGTAGATGGCTGCCTGAAAGTTTTTAAGATTCCAGTTGCTACTCACCTAAGTTAGTTGTAGAACAAGAATTTTATGTACTATGTTATACCAATTGAGCATGATGTTGCCCAAGGCTATGGTCCCGAGTTTGCACACCTGGTGGTTCTCTCTCTCAAGGTGTTTGGTTGTCTCTCAGAAGTTACTACAACTCTGTTTTCTGTTGCTTCTGTAATATATGTGGATAATTTTGAAGCACAAATGTATATGTAAGATTATCTTCAGCCAAATCTATATTTGGTCTAAGGTATATCTCTGGTCATCTATCCCCATCTGCTCTTCTCACCTGTCTATGCATTTATTTAGCAGAGTTCATAAGATATTCTTTTTGATGATGAAGGCCACGCCATTCCTTTTCAATTTGCCATTCCCAGCATAGATGACTATACAGTTGTCTGATTCAAAATGGCCAACACCAGTTCATTTCATCTCACTAATACCTAGAATATCAATCTTTATCTGTTCCATTGAATTTTGGACAACTTCCAATTTTTCTAGATTCAAACTTTTTACATTCCATGTCCCATTTATTAATGAATTCTTGCAGCTCTTTCTGACCTTTTTACTCATAACCTATCAGAAAATGAAGGTTCTGAAAGCTTTCCTCCATCCACATCATTAAGGTCCACTGTACTTTGGGGAGTTCACCCTTCTCCAGTCATATTTTGAGTGCTTTCCAAACTTTTCACATGATGAACCAACCCAAACTCAGTGCCATGAAGTTGCTTCTGACACATAGTGACTCCTATCAGGTTTCCCAGGCTATAAATCTCTACAAAAGTAGGCACTCTCCTGTTTTCCCTGTGGAGTAGATAGTGGGTTTTACCCACCAACCTTTTGGTTAACTGCCAAATGCTTTAACCACTATATCACAAGAGGTCCTTCAAGAAGAACTGAAGAAAAAATTCAAGCCTCCTGTAGTGATATTGAAGGATTTTATGGACAAAATAAGAACAAAGATGTCATTTGTAAGACTATGGTTTGCCCAACTCAAGCCGTGGTATTTTCACTTGTCTCCTATGCATGTGAAAGCTTGACAATGAACAAGGAAGATCAAAAAACTGATGCCTTTGAATTGTGGTGTTAATGAAGTATATTGAAAATACCATGGTCTGACAGAATGAACAAATTTGCCCTGGAATAAGTGCAGACTGAATGCTCCTTGGAAGGAAGAGTGGCCAGTCAGAAGGGACCATTCTCTGGAGAGATATATCAAGCTTGGTAAAGTAGAGGGTCAGTGAAAAAGGAGAAGATACTCAATGAGATAGATTGACACATTGGCTGCAACTATGGACTCAAGCATAACAAGGATTGTTGTTGATGATGCAATGTGGGCAGTGTTTCATTCTGTTGGACATAATGTCTTTATGAGTCAGAGCTGACTCGATAGCACCTAATGACAATCAAGAAATAGTGGTGTTTTCACTTAGGGTGGTAATGGTGAAGGTGGTGAGAACTGATAAGGATGGAATATATATGAAAGGTCAAAGAGATAGGATTTGCTGAATTTTTTGTTGAGAAGAAAGGAAACAGGAATTTTAAGAATTACTTGGGTTACAAGTCAAAGCAAATGTTCTCTACTTAGAATGATGAGAAAGACTATGAATAATATTTCTGTGGTTTAAAAATAATAACTTTGACTTGAATATTAAATTTTAAATATTTGACTTAGAAGTAAATAATATGTGTAGATGTGTAGAAGATATATGAGTCTAGGACTCAAGGGAGAAGTTAGATCTAGATATATACCATTTTGGATTCAAACGGTATACAATTAAACTTGAAGCTGTATGAAATAGCTAAAAGTGTTTGTATATCTAGAAAAGAGTAGCCAAAACACTAAGGACAGATGTCTACAACATTTACAGATCAGGATGAGAATGAAGAATCAGAAAGAAAACTGAGTAGGTATTGCCAATGAGGTAGGAGGAAATATGTGTTTAGTGAGTTGCTCTAGAATCTAAGGGAAAAGAAGACAGCTTAAAAATAAGGAACACTCACTATTGATTATTGGTTATGACAAACTGAAAGTGTTTGGGTGATTAAAAACAATAGTTTTGGTAGAGTACTAGGATAAAGTATATGATTGGGTGAGTTGACAGCAGAATATGAGGTAAGGAGTAGAAAAGAAGGACCACACACAATTTATTCCTGAAAAGTTGTTGAGAAATGGATGGGTAGGTCAATGAATGTTCAAGAGAGGATTAATTTTATTCAGAGGCAAAATTCAATAACCTGATTTTATGTTGATGAGGAAAAGCTCATATGATGGGAGAAATGAATGACTTGGAGAAAATAGAGATAATTTTATCAGTAACTTCTGAGCAAACAAGAGGATATGGGATCCAGTGAACATATGAATGTTTGATAATAACAGTAGAGATTTATTTTTAGTTTTGTTGTTGTATGACAAGAGAGATGATAATGTGGATAAAGAAATAGAGATATTGGTCAATTTAATAGTGAAAAAGGGAAATGAGAAAATGATACTCTGTTTGCTTATATTTTTCAGAAAAAAACAAGTAAAAAAAATAAGAAGTGAACAGGTGTTTCTGGTTTGACAAGAGTAGACAAGCTAAATCTAGTGGCATTACTGCAAAGTATTGTATAGTTACCTCTGTTCAAATATTTAAAGTGACACAGTTTAGTATGGTTTACCCCCCCCCATTATGCTACATTCTTCTGCATAGATGTGAAAAGGAACAAGCAGAGAGTTCCATTTTATTAGAATTCAGCTTTGTAAGGAAATATGATGGTGGTAGAGAAGGGTAAAGAAACCTCTAATAAGGTTAGAAAGGTAGACTTCAGAATTTAAGATAAGTAAAAAGTAAGTAATAAAGAGGAGTGATAAAGAGTGAAAAGTAGTAATACATATTAATTGAAAGGAAGACACATATTCTAATTCAATGGATGAAATAACTCTATTGTTGTTTTTATGTGCTGTTGAGTTGGACCCGACTCATAGCGACCCCTCTTTGGCTTTCTGAGGCAGTATCACTATGGAAGTAGATTGCCTAACCTTCTTTTCAAGAAGTGCCTAGTAGGATTGAACCACCAGCCTTCTGGTTAGCAGTCAAGTGCCTTAGGCACTACACTACCAAAGATCCCTACTTCACAAATATTCAGAACCAAAATCAAACCTACTCCATTTGAGTCTATTCTGACTCATAGGGATATAGTAGAACTGCTTCATAGGGTTTCTTTACAGAAGCAGACTACCCCTTCATTGCCCATCAGAGAAGCTGGTGAGTACAAATTGCAAACCTTTCAGTTAGCAACCAAATACTTAACTACTGCACCAGGGCTCCTTCCACATACAGATACTCCACAATTTATAAATTACAGTGAACCTCACTTACAACTATCATTGTATCCATAACATTGCATCATCATAGGAGGAAGTTGTGGAGAAATCCATTCAGGGGATATGGGAAAAAGTGCTGTGATATATGAACATGCTCCAAGCATGTGATCAAGTTAATATGATGGAAGATATCAGTGGAAAACTTTTACATATGACAAGAGTGCTGAATTTAAACTTGCTATCAAGTTATCTCTTGATAAGGAACATTTCATATGTTGCATTGTTGTTAGGTGCCACCAAGTCAATTCCAGCTCACAGTGACACTATACACAACAGAACAAAACACTGCCTGATCCTCTCACCATCCTCAAAATCCTTGCTATGCTTGAGCCCATTATTGCAGCCACTGTGTCAATTTTCAGATCATGAATAAGGGAAATTAACAGATCAACACTTAGTGGATTTTGAAGAGGAAAGAAATAGTGAAGAAGAAAGAAAAAATGAAGAAGAGGAAGGAAAGAAGTTATTTATAAAATTACAGTGAAAAATTGGCTAAAGTTTTTCTAAACTTTAAAATTCTAAAGATTTTCTAGATCAGGGGCTTCAGTTAAAATATATACCCAAATGTAGATTGATTTGCTTAAGTTGATAGGCAGATTTGGAAAGTTGTGTGTTATTACCAAAAAATATATGAAGAAAATAGAAAAGGACCAAATAGACAACTTATTTATTTTCTGACTAGACATGCCATGCCCATTCTGAGGAATAATCTAGTTAACCCAGAGCCTTCCACAAGTAGAGTTATTACCACAACTAACAAAATGCCAATATCATCCAATTCTTCTTCATCATTGGAGTACATTTTTATGATTTGTGTATTTTTTTATGTATGTGTATATGTATACATTAAATATATTTGTAATTTTATATGTATTTGCATAGTTGTATGAAGGAGCTCTGGTGGTGTAATGGATAAAGCATGGCTGCTGGCAAGAAGGTCAGTAGTTCATATCCACCATGGAAGGAAGATGGGGCAATCTACTTCCATAAAGTTTGATGCCTCAGAAACCTAATGAGGGTGGCTATGAGTTGGAATCGCCTCTTTGGCAGTGGATTTTTGTTGTTGTTCTTGTTTGTTTATCATATATATATATATATATATATATATATATGAGGAATGTAGAGATTGGTAGAAGATAACTCTTTCCCCAGGTTTCTTATTTTCATATGAAATGTACATCATTTTAGGCAATGCTTTTGTTCCTTCATCTTTTCACTCACTCTTCCCCCAAAGGAATTATATAATTGGTAGAGTAATATTTGAATCACTATACCTTTTCCTTCTTTCTCATTGGGTTCAGCCTACCTATAAAGGCATAGATTATGCTGTGCTTTCACTGAAAGTAAGGTTAATTGTAAAGGCTCTGAACAGGTATGCATTTCCACTACTGACTGAATGACTGGAAAAACTAAAAAATCAAACCAGTTGCCATTGAGTTGATTTTGACTCACCCATATGTGTAGAGTAGAACTACTCAATAGAATTTTCAAGACTGTGACCTTTTGGAAGCAGATTGCCAGGCTGTTCTTCAAATGAGCTTCTGAGTAGGTTAGAATGGCCATCCTTCTGGAGCTCTGGTAGCATAATGGCTAAGGCACTTGACTGCTAACCAGAAGGCTGGTGGTTCAAACCCACCAACCACTCCCCAAAAGGAAGATGGGGCAATCTACTTCCGTAGTGATACTGCCTTGGAAACTCAAGAAGGGGTCACTATGAGTCGGGTCCGACTCGACAGCACATAACAACAACACAACTGGTTAGTAGTTGAGCATGTAAACAACTGTGCCACCCAGGGACTTGAAGGGCTTCATAAGTGTACTTAATGACACATTCCATTGTTATATGCTCACTCAGCTAAAACACAAACTTCACAGTCTCTAAGAGCTCTATTGGTGATGATTTTTAATGTCTTTCCTATATCTCTTTTCTCTCTTTCTCTCCTTTCTCATCCCTCTCTCTTTTTTTACCTGCCCTCTTTTTCTTAGTTCTAAATGCAGATGAGTGGAGTTATATATTAAGTTCCTAAAGTCTCAGCATCAAGGAATAAATGTTATAGAAGAAATATTATATGGATGTAAGGCACTGTTTTGTTATTAAGGAAAAAAGAAGTATGGAGTCTTACTATTGTCCTAGCTGTTTGCTGGAGTTCAGCTACTAGATTTGTCAATAAATTTTGGAGCTTACTACTGTTGTGAGCTAGAACACAAAGGAATGATTGACAATTTTAACAACATAAAATAAATAATGAACAAACACTTAAAATGTAGTGAGGGAGATGAAAAGAAGCAGAAGAGTCTAATATATACTTCATATAATTGCCACTTAACTGATGAAAGGGGAAATAGAATTAAGTCATTAAAATTTTAAAGGAATTAAAAGAGAAAAGAAAATAGTGATATTATTATTTTGGGTGCAGATTGATGGTTGGAATTCAAGGCATATGTGAGCATAAACTGTACCTGTTGTTATGATGAAAAATCTAAAGATGACAAATCAAAAGCAACAATAAATTTATAGCATTTAGAAAAAATGAGAAGAATCACAGAAATAGTTAAACATGGTTTATTCTGGAAAGTAGGATTGAAAATAGGGAATAATGGAACAGTGAGTGCTGCTTTTCATATTTATATTTTGTAACCTTATCCATTTCTTACTTTGATTAAAAAAAAGACCATGGCTTAAGCGATTAAAGAGCTTCAAAATTGCTATATTGATTATGTAGATACGTGTGTCTAACTTGTGGAACACATAACTTGGTTACATTTCAGCATAGAAGAACAACAGGAAAAAAAAAAAAAAAAAAAACCTGAGCTCCCATATTAGAGTCACAGTTATATTGAGTCTTGAGTATTTTTATTATTATTTCATATACAAGTAAAAGAAAGAAGTGAAAGAGGTCATGTTGGATATTACACAGTTGTTCCAGGATTGGCAATAAGGCCAGGACTTTTACCTTCATTTTGATGGATTTTTCACTGTTCCACAAAAGAACTATTAAATTTTGCCAGGAGTCAGAAAGACAGACCACAATTAAAAATTCTAAGTGAGCACAATTACTTTTAATAAGCTCTGGTTTTCAAATTGTACATCCTTTGGATGCTTTCCAACCACCAAGGTTTGAACTGAGCTTGACACATTTCTAGGACTTGAGGAAATAGCCTATTACTCTGCCTGATTGATGAAGGAAATAAACAGCGGCAATTTGTTATTTCCTTGGAGAGCTTGATAGTAGCCACCATAATGTGCAATTTAGGATGAGAGAGATGTCAGGGTCAGGACAATGGATGGTAAGAGCCAACAACTTTCCCAAAGACATGAGGGAAATTGTAGAAGCACTTACTGCTCATTTGATGTGAAACTAGACAAGCCATTTTCACATCTGCCTTCAGTGTGCATTTGTCTTTCTCAAATAAGATCAAAGTATACGTTTAAGTAGTTCCTGTCATTTAGCTAATTTTCTAATACCAATAAATGGTAGGTTTTGACTTTTTTAATGTTGAATCTTGAATTAAGGTATGAGCTATTTTTTTTTTTTGATACTCCATAATTGAGATAGATATTTTAGAAAATATAATTAACTGATGTTTATTAACCATGTAATATTTGTCAGGCATTTTTAAAGCCACAAACCTGAAGTGAATCAATTAAGTTTCAGAACAAGCTACAAAACATATGTCACTGATATAAGCATTTTTCAGATGAGAATTCATACAACCAGAAAGATACATGGGAGCTTAATTTAACAAAGGTGACAATGGTAGTGTAGGTGATCTCTCTATATAGAGAGCTTGTAAATTTAAATATTGCTGATTTTTATAAGGTTAATATTTGAAGGTATCATTCAGAACATGTAGACAAACATACTTCATTGTCACCAGTATTGGTTACAGAATTTGTTGATAGTAGAATCAAGAATAGGATGCTAGTCTAATTCTGAGTCAAAGATTCTTTGCTCTTCAAGTCATCCTTGTTTTCAGCAAGCATGTCATTAAGGTCAACTGTACTTTGGGGAAGCTTTGGGGAAGCAACTCTTAACCAGTCATATTTTGAATACCTTCTGACCTGAGCGGCTCATCTTGTGGCACTATACCAGACAGCGTTTCAGGACTTTTCATAAAGTTTTCAAGTACTGTATCACACAGTCTTTCACTGCTATTCATAAGGTTTTCACTGGACAATTCTTTGAGAAGTGGATGTCCCTTTACTTCTTCTGAGTCTGTCTTAGCTTAAAAACTCCACTGAAACCTGTCCATCTTGGGTGACCCTGCTGGTATTTAGAATATTGGTAGCTTAGCCTCCAGACTCATAGCAACACACAAGACACCACAGTACAAAAAACTGATAGACAAGTGTGCTCATGAGCAACCTGTATATACCAAGGGGCCTTATTTCAAAGAGAAAATGGGATACTGCATGGTTTAAAATCAGTAAGGGTGTGGGTCCGGGTTGTATCCTTTCACCATATTTATTCAAACTGTAGGCTGAACAAATAATCTGAGAAGCTGCACAATATGAAGAAGAATATGTTATCAGGATTACAAGATGACTCAAAAACAACATATGATATGCAGATCACATAATTTTGCTCGCTGAAAATGAGGATGACTTGAAGCACTTACTGATGAAAATCAAATACTACAGTCTTCAGTATAGATTACACCTGACTGAGGTTGTCAGGGATTTAATTTTACTTGGAATCACAATTAACAGCCATGGAAGCATCAGTCAGGAAATCAAAGATTATATTTCAATGGGAAAATCTTTTGCTAAAGACCTCTTTGAAGTGTCATCGAGCAAAAATGTGACTTTGAACACTAAGGTACACCTAACTTAAACTATGGTATCTTTAGTTACCTCATATGCATATGAAAGATGGACAAAGAATAATGATGACCAAAGAAGAGTTGATGATGTCTTCAAATAGAGGCAAAGAATATTGGAAATACCATGGACAGAAAGAAGAATGAACCAATCTGTCCTGAAGGAAGAGCAGCTGCAATGCTCCTTAGAAGTGAGAATTGCCAGATTTCGTCTTTTATATTTTGATAATGATGGTTGATCATCCTGGGGAAGGACATCATGCTTGGTAAAGTAGAGGGTCAGTAAAAAGGGAAGACCCTCAACGACACGGATTGATACAGTGGCTACAACAATGGGCTCAAGTATAGCAAGGATTTTGAGGCTATCGCAGTACCAGGTAGTGTTTTGTTCTGTTGTACATAAGGTTGCTGTGAGTTGAAGCCAACACGACAGCACCTACAACAACAACAATAATTGAATAAATAAAGAATGAATTAAGACAATTGTTATAAGTTTACTTCCACAACAGACACCTTTGAGAAAAGGTGTACATATTTCAATGACTTCTTACCCTTACACCAAGCACT
>NW_006922235.1:315780-329060 GCF_000298275.1 Orycteropus afer afer
ATTGCCCAATGTTCCTTCCATGGTGTGGCTGTTGGGTTTGAACCACCAGCCTTCTATTTAGGAGTCAAATGCCTCAGAAGACAGTACAGAGTAATTGATAAGTAGAAAGCTACACAATCCTGTCAAAACTGATACATTAGAGAGAGAGAGAGTGATTTCAGCCTCTGTGTGTGCAAAGGAAAGGAGTGCCACTTGGGAAACAAGATCATGGAGGTTCAGCCAGTGTTTTTAGGAGTCAGGTTTCAGCTGATGATATTATAACCTTGCTGTTTTCCTCCCCTGACTTAGAATCCCCTTATATCACATAAGTTAATAAAAAGTAAACATGCATGGTATTGAAGCCATTATAACATGGGGGTTTATTTTGTTATAGCCTTCCAGCATTTCCATTACTAGATATATTCCTAAAAAGACTTATACATGTGACCATGTAAAATTACCACAGAGTTTTGAAAAAACATAATCATGACCATCAAAAATAGGGCACATACATAAATGTTGAAACATTACAATGTACAGCATTAAAGAGAAATGAACTAGAAGTACTTGTATTAAAATAATTCAGTTTTACAGAGTTAAAAATGAACAAAAAAGTCAAGGTTTGGGAGAGGTCCCATCATGGATCCACAGTGTCTAAAAGGAGACTTCAATTGTATCTCAAAGGGGGACCTGCTTACCCTTCCAGAGAACAAATATTCTTTCTAATCCATCAGAAAACTTTCACATAGGAAACTCAATGATGTCACTTGGTGGCTGTCTCAGGTTAGTTGATGTGGGAGGGATGTAGTTCAGGGCCATAGGACATGGTCCCATGTGTAAAGGACTTGCTCCTCTCCTGGCTCAACTGGATTTGGAAGCCCCATCTGAGACTCCTGTTCTAAGGTTTTTATCAGTTACCAGGCAGGGCCCTCCAGCCAATCTGTGTAAAGATTAAATATTGGACAGGATTTCCCTAACCAATCCCAGTCTAAACCTACTACTAGGTTTTGCACTGGAACCAAAACTCAAAGACCAATTTTTTCTTCTTTTTTTAATTAAATAAAATGATTCCACATCTTTCAGGACTTATTATTATTATTATTATTATTACACTAGATACATTTTATACAGTTTATATATTTTTATATTACTTAATTATTTCATGAAAATAATAAAAGTATACTAAAGTACATACCATAGTGCCTGAATCATAGTAAAGTCCTAATTAAGGTAATTTACTTTATGATTTGTGAAACATATTCTTTAAAAGAAAAAGATGATGAGGAGGTACATCCACATGCAGTGTGCACATGGAATATTTTATTGAAGAATGCTCTGAGTGCAGATAGGAGACAAATTAAAGACTATGACTTATTCTTGTGCCTAGCAACTTGAACTTACCTTCGAATGAACAGAACTGAACGAGCTGCTGTGGAGTCAGATCTGACTTACAGTGATCCCTCCTTGGGTTTCTGAGGTGGAATTACTACAGAAATAATAGATTTCCCAGGCTTCCTTCCAAGGAGTGGCTGATGTGTTTAAACCACCAGCCTTCTGCAATCAAATGCCATATATTAATCCATCCCTACATTTCCTTTCTATTCACCCCTGTTCTTTTTTATTTCCCCAAGGCATAACATAATCAGTTATTGCTTATTGAATAGGTTAAAAGTCAGTGAGTGAATGAAGTCCTACTTCTTCAGTTATGTCTACTGACTTGAACAACATAATCATTATCTTTTAGCAATAGTTTCTTTATCACTCAAATTAATAGCATCAGATGTCATAATTTTAAAGATGCCACTGATATTGAGATGTATTTTTACATTTGCAAGGACTATTCAAAATAAATATCTGCTTCTTTCACTATAGAAACAAAATTAATATTATTTTTTTTTGTAAAGTACAGATTTTATTTAAGGTGTTAACTAATATTACTAATTACAGACACCACAATAGCATTGACCATTGTTTATGTCACATAATCTCAAAAACTAAACTCACTGCCATTGAGTCAATTCTGACTCATAGTGACTTCCTTTGGGTTTCCAAAGTGTTAAATCTTTATGGAAGTAGATTGTCCAGTCTTCCTTCCACAGAGTGGCTGGTAGGTTTGAACCACCAACCTTCTAGTTACCAGTCAAATGTCCTAGGCACTATGCCACCAGAGATCCTAATGTCACATAAGGAGACCAAAAATCAAAACCACACCCACGGCCATCAAGTTGATTCTGACTCATAGTCAAAGGCAGTAAATCTTTTTGGAAGGGAAATTGACTGTCTCATCTTCATTCTGTAGAGAGCCTGGTGGGTATGAACTGCCAAGCTTCTTATTAGCAGTCAAATGCTGTAGGCACTGTGTCACAAGAGCTTCTTCACACACATAAGGAGAAGGAAGATCTAAAGGGAATTGTTGGGAACTTTCAAAGCATCAAAGGGCACTTCAGCATGCCTTGTGATATACTTCTAATAAATAACATTTGAGTGTATGTTTAGTATCTGTACCATTTACTGTTGTAGGGAATGGTAGGTATGATGAGATACTATTCAGTGAATTTATAGAGACGACAGCATCTTTTAGACCACTTAATCATGCCTCATTTTGCCACTGAATTTTTAATGGTATCAGCAGGACTATACTTGTTTTCCAGAGTCATCTAGCTGCTGTCTATGTGGCTGTAAATCACTTAAAAAATTTTTGTTCCTCCATTTCTTTGTAAATTGATGTGAAAGGCTTACAATAGACCTCTCAGTTCCATTTATGAACAATTTCAGGTATACTGTTTATAAGGAAGTACATCCAGAATGCTCCTTAGGAGGGAAGATGGTGGGAGTTCATCTCACATACTTTGGACATGGTATCATGAAAGACTAATCTTTGGGGAGGGATAGCATGCTTGGTAAAGTAGAGTGTTAGTGAAAATAAGGAAGTGTTCTAAGATATATTGACACAGTGGCTGAAATTATGACCTCAAATGTTGTAATGACTGTGTGCATGTCACAGGACCTGGTAAGACTTTCATTCTGCTGTACGTAGGGTCGCTATAAGTCAGAACCAACTCAATACTATCTAACAATAACAACAACAATCTGAAAAACGGAGACAATAACATGTATCATTCATTACTTAAAGAAAATGTTCAGTGGAGATTACTTGTTACAGTGCTTTGCCATAGTGGATACTATTGCTGTGATTATTGTTATTATTGTTATAATCATTATTTTGAGCTCTGATAGTCTATATAACATCTCTTTCTCTAGCACCAGGTGGGGTAAAATAAGGTTGTGGACATATATTAGGTTCTCAATTTCCCACGAAAATTCTATCTTTATGGCTAGCCCTTTCACATAAAGATAAATTCAGTCAGGCATCTCACAGACTAATACCAGTAATTCTTCACCATTTTATCCCTACTGTTTTAAATATTATGTCTGTGGATCCTCAACATTATTGTTTCTGGTGCTCCACTTTACCCACAGTGTATCTCAACTTTGTGTTAGCACCTTAGGCTAAGCATTAAACATGAGTCAATTATATCAAATAGCAAAAGCATATATTGACAGAAATCTGCAGAATCATTCCTAGGCATACACAATGTAATGTTGAGTGTCTTACAGCATGTCAGGATGACCTGATTGTTCCATAATTCTGCTACATTTCTCTAGAGTAACTGCTCTGATCTCTACAGTAACACTTCTTTATGCCATTTGGGTCAAGCTTAAATTATTCCCTGATAATTCCTTACTTCAAAGTAAGAACAAATTCATAATTGAAAGCAAGGCAAATTATATCATACTGAAAAATATCACAACAAAGTATTCCCTTCATCAAATTATTCCCATGTACATTCTATTTTCTTTATTTCCTATTTGGAAAAACTCAATAAATTATACTTTATTATCATATGAATATGGGAATAGAGATGATTCAGTGGTAGGAATCGTGACTTTCATGCAAGAGACCTAGAGTAGACTTCAGTCTTGCACTTCATGTGCAGGCACTATGCATCTGTCAATGGAGGCTTGCTTGTTCCTGTGATGCAGAACAAGTTTCAGTGGAAAATTCACACTAAGATGGAATAGGAACATTGACTTCCAAAAATTAGCCGATGAAACCTTATGAATCACAGTGATGTGAATGACAATCTGTCATGAGGATGGTGCAGGACCAGATGGTGTTTTGTCTTGTGTGCATGGGGTGGCCATGAATTAGGAGCCAACTTGATCACAGCAAATAACAACAATCTTATAGAAATAAATGCTTAATGTATTTTTCAGTCACCTCAAGGGTCACTGCATGAGAAAGGGGCACAAAAATTTTTTTGAATGAGCCCATTCTTCCTAGTTTTACTGTAGTCAAAGACACTGGTCTTTACAATACATTAAATTTCTGGGAAAGACCAGAGACTTTCTTCAAGGTAAAAGTGGCAATTCCAGAAAGAAACTTATATTTAGGATTTAAGTTAAAGCCGTGAAATTCCAGCTGCCTCCTACATGAAAAATTATTTCTCCTATGACTCACACCAAATCTATTGTTATAGAGATTTCAATGACATATCCAATCCTCTTATAATAATTTATTTCACAATTAATGAAGGGGTGAGAATAATGGATACTTAGCTATGTATGAACACAAGAAAGTTAGATAGTCAATCTAGAAACATGTATGAAAATTAAAAGAAAATCCAGTAAGGTCAATGTTGAGGAATATTCTCACTAATATTTTTGTTTTTCTTAATTATTCTTTCATTAACTACTTACATTTGTGATCATAGAAAGGAACTTTTTTTTTTCATAAATTGTGGAAGATATAGAAGAGTATAGAAAATTACAATCTTCTAAAGTTGGGCACACAAGAAAAATTATGAGAGTATGATAGACTGATGAAGTGGATGAATATATAAATATATATAGAGAGACTGGTAGACAGAATTATAAGTATATAAACAGGTGTGGGAAAGACAGAAAGATAAAGGAAAAGTAGATAGGTACTCATCTAATTCAGAATAAGAAACATATTTAAATATTTGAGCTCAACTAACAGGTTTCTTTTTAAGTGTAAAAATGTAGATTAAATTTTATTTTATTTTATTTTATTTTTTTACTTAATATCATGTAACAAAAATTACCTCTATTTGATATTGGAGAGGAGATATCATGATATCCATAAAAGCTATCTTCCATTTTAATTTTGGTTTTGGCATTTGTACCTTTTCAACTTTTTTTTTTTAATGTATTAATGTGATTTGGATAAAAATTTACAGAGAAAATTGTAATGAACATTCAATAATTCATAAACATTTTGATTCATGATATTGATTGCAATCCCCAGAATGGAACAGTACCATTCCCACTTCCACCCTGTGTTTACCATTTCCATTTGATCTTGTTTCCTATCCCCTCCTGTCTTCTGAGCTTTATTCCTAGGAAATGCTACACTTTTGATCTAGTATGGCTTTTT
Organism: Orycteropus afer afer; assembly: GCF_000298275.1. Taxonomy (NCBI): domain Eukaryota; kingdom Metazoa; phylum Chordata; class Mammalia; order Tubulidentata; family Orycteropodidae; genus Orycteropus; species Orycteropus afer. The sequence continues at coordinate 321,221 of NW_006922235.1, forward strand.
TCCCCCTAGGAAACATGTACCTCCCTGGTCTTGTTGTTCACCTTTTTCAGCCCTATTGTCTGGTTGCACCACTCATCTATCAGTCTGTCATGCTGTGTTGGCTTGAATGTTGCTGTGATGCTGGATGCTATGCACTGGAATTTCAAATGCCAGCATGTTCTCCAATTGTGGACAAATTTCAAAGGAGCTTCCAGACTAAGACAAAGAAGAAGGATCTGGTGGTCTACTTCTGAGGAAAAAAAAAAAGGCCAATGATCCATATCCTAGGCATTAGTGAGCTGAAATTGACTAGTATTGGCCATTTTGAATCCAGCAAGCATATGATTTACTATGCTGGGAATGAAAAATTGAAGAGAAATGGTGTCACGTTCATCAAAAAGAAGGTTTCAAGATCTATCCTGAAGTACAGTGCTGTCAGTGACAGGATAATATCCATATGCCTATAAAGACCAGTTAATACTACTACAGCAATCCTTTTCAGAGCAGTCAGCAGTGATAACGAGGCACCATCTAGTACTTTTAATCACAGGGTTGTGAAAGCTGTAGTTCACTCAGTCCATTAGACCGTGGGATTAATTGTTTCCATGTGTCATTGATTTTCTTCACTTTTCTATGTTCTGGACTGGGAGAGACCAATAATTGCACCTTAGGTGGCCACTCATAGGCTTTTTTAAGACCCCAGTTACTACTCACCAAAGTAGGAAGTAGAACACTGTCTTTGTGGACTATGTTTTGCCAATTGACTTTCATGTCCCTAGAGACTATTGGCATGACCCTCAGGCCCAGAAACTCAGTCTGTCCAGGTATTTTGTTAGGGCTAAGAAGTTTTTACCACCACTCATTTGTCACGTTGTCATACTGTGGTGGCTTGTGTGTTGCTGAGCAGCTGGGGACCATGCCGCTGGTATTTTAAATACCATTAATGTAATCGGCAGAGCTTCCAGACTAAGACAGACTGGGAAGGAGAATGGGGTGATTTACTTCTGAATAAAATGGCCACTGAAAACCTTATGGATAGCAGTGAAACACTGTTTAATATATTACTGGCAAACTTTATGAATTGCCATGAAACATTCTGATACAGTGCCAGAAGATGAGCCCCTCAAGTTGGGAAGCACTTGAACTATGACAAGGAGAGAGCTGCCTCCTCAAAGTAGAGTCAACCTTAATGACTTGGATGAAGTAAAGCTTTCAGGACCTTCATTAGCTGATGGAGTATGATTCAAAAATGGGAAGAAACATCTGTGAAAACATTCAATAATAATTGGAATGTGAAATGCATGAGGTATGAATCTAGGAAAACAAGATGTTGTCAAAATGAAATGGATTGACCTTGGTGCCCTTCAGTGGAGGAATGGATAACCAAAATATGGTATACCATGCAACACTAAAGAATAATGTAGAATTCACAAAATGCCTCATAACATGGATGAACTTGGAAGACTTTATGTTGTGTGAAATAAGTCAATCATAGAAAGACAAATATAGTATCAATCCAGTATTATAAAAAGTCAAAGAAAGGTTTCCATATGGAAGGAAAATTTCTTTTTCTGGTTACCAGGATTGGAGGGGTGAGGGAAAATTGCTAGATAAGTAAGAGACAAGTATAGACTTTGGTGAAGGGGAAGACAACATACCAAAAGTCAGTGACCGATACAATAACACCAAGGAAAGTAAGACACAAAGAGGTGCACAAGAGGTACAGATAACAAAGATAAACAAAGTCAGTAATGACAAATCAGGAAAGATGTGCATCAGGGTTGTATATTTTCACCATACTTATTCAATCTGTATACTGAGCAAAATATCCAAGAAGTTGGATTGAAGGAGAATGCAATGTCAAAATTGGAGGAAGACTCATTAACAACCTGAAATATGCAAATGACACAATTTTGCTTGCTGAAAGTGAAGAGGACTTGAAGTACTTATTGATCAAGATCAAAGACTAAAACCTTCACCATGGATTATACAACATGTAGAAAACAAAAATCCTCATAACCGGCCCAGTAAGCATAGTGCCTAAGGCACTTGACTGCTAATCAGACGGCTGGTGGTTCAAACCCACCAGCCACTCCTTGGAAGGAAGATGGGGCAATCTACTTCTGTAGTTATACTGCCTCGGAAACCCAAGGAGGGGTCGCTATGAGTTGGGTCCAACTCGACAGCACATAACAACAACAACAACACAAGCAACATCATGATAAAAGGAGAAAAGATTTAATTTGTCAGGGATTTCATTTTATTTGGATCCACAATCAAGACCCATGGAAGCAGCAGTCAAGAAACCAGATGTTGTATGGTACTGGGCAAATGTGCTGCAAAAGACCTCTTTAAATTGTTAAGGAGCAAAGTAGTCACTTTGAAGACTATGGTGTGTCTGACCCAAGTCACTGTATTGTTAGTCATGTCATAGGCATATTAAAGTTGGAAAATAAATAAGGAAGACAGACTGAAGAAGAGTTTGAATTGTGATATTGGTGAAGAATACTGGAAGTGCCATGGACTGCCAGAAGGACAAACAAATCTGTTCTGAAACATGTGCAGTCAGAATGCTTCTTGGAAGTAAGAATGGACAGACTTCCTCTCACCTACTTTGGTCATGTTGTCAGAAGGGGTCATTCCCAAGAGAAGGATATCATGCTTGATAAAGTAGTTGTTGTTATTGTTGTTATGTGTCATCAATTTGGACCTGACTCATAGCGACCCCTCCTTGGGTTTCTGAGGTGATGTCACTATGGAAGTAGATTGCCCAACCTTCCTTCAGAGGAGTGGCTGGTTGGTTTGAACCACCAGCCTTCTGGTTAGCAGTCAAGTGCCCTAGGCACTAGGCTACTAGAGCTCCTTGATAAAGTAGAGGATCAGCAAAAAAGGGGAAGATCTTCAATGTGATGTACTGTCAGAGTGGCTGAAATGATGGCTCAAGGATAGCAAGGATTGTGAGGATGGAGAAGGACAGGGTAGGGTTTTATTCTGTTGTACATAGGTTTGCTATGAGTTGGAGTCAACTCAAAGGCACCTAACAACAACCAGAATTTTTAAAAGCTTCACCCTTGTATGCTTTACTACATTCATAGATAAATTTCCAGCACATGTGCATGCACATGTAGAAATATCATGTTTCAAGCCTATATATATTTGTGGACATAGTCCCAGTCACTTTCACCTTTCATTGTGTGTTTATTTTTCCTTAAGGAATCCTATTGATGTAGTAGTTAAGTGCTTGGCTACTATTACAAAAGTTTGGCAGTTCAAACCCATCAGCTTCTCCAAGGGTGAAAGATGTGACAGTTTGCTTTTGTAAAGATTACAGCTTTGGAAACCCTGCAGGGCAGTGCTACTTTGCCATATAGGGTTGCTATGAGTCCGAATCAACTTGGTAGCAAAGGATTATTTTTGCTTAATGATATTAAAACATTCACAAAACTTATTTGATTTATGATTTAAATCACATGGCTTTCAGGTCTAAGCCCAAGACTAATGTGCTTTGATGGTGTTCTACCTCAGAAAACATGTCTCAATGGAATTTTCCAGATCCCCAGGTTGATTTCTATTGTGGGCTGTTTGTGTGTGATATATAGTTCAATATTCTTGTTTCTACATAAACATTGGCATAGTTTCCATGAACACAACCACAGAATATAGTAAATAGCACTGAAAGTAAACTACATTGAGTTTTTCAATTTAACCTGATTTAGGAAGCATCTTCTCAAGTCCCTTTATAATAGGAAAATGTAGAGATAATTTTTGTCAAAGTTTTGATTAGACTCACATGAATTTCAACACAACAGATACATATGAGTGTAGATATTCTGTTTCCATTATAAATTGAGTAAGTTGCAATTATGTTACTTAAACTTACATCTAAAATTCTTATAGTTGAGTAGTAATTTTTGAAAGGTAAAAACAAAATAAACATAAAACAAAGCAAACCAATAAATACAACACAAACAGATTCCAAGGACCTAAGATATTACATTTTTATTTTTAACACTCTTTCCAATACCAAAACCAAACTCACTGCCAAACACTTCATCACCAGAGTTCCTTTAAATACTCCATACAAGTTTTAATTATCTAATCATTTTTCCTTGTTGCATTTATGGTGGGTTTTGGTACCTTTGTGCCTAAGGCACTTGATTGCTAACCAGAAGGCTGGAGATTCAAACACACCAGCCTCTCCTCTGAAGGAAGGATGAACAATCTACTTCCATAGTGATACTACCTTGGAAACCCAAGAAGGGGTTGCTGTGAGTCAGGTCTGACTTGATGGGATATAACAACAACAGCAACAACAACATAAAAGAATTTTGGAATCAGTGAGATCTGAATTAATATTCCCTTTCTGGAACTTAATTAAATGTGCATATCTGGAATATTTATAGACTCTGAAGAGTTGTAATTATAACTGTAAAATAAAGATCAAACTATTTATTATGAAAGATAATTTCCAGTATTAGAGATATGCATATAACTACTTACTCCAGCACCTGGCTCAAATTGTAGGTTTTATTATCATTTGTATTATTGGTAATATTAATACTATTACTAATAAAGCTTTATAGTGTGCAGAGAACATAAAGGCTGAAATATTTATCATTGCTCATAATATTATTTCAAAATAAGGCAATCTCACATTAAGATAGAGCTTTAGATGGCCTGTTTCACTATAATGTATTTTCAATGGATGTAAATGAATAGAATTGAACATATAGATACAAGAGCTCTGTGTTTACTTATAGAAAGAATAGCATCAGCAAAGGGAGCAATAAAGAAGTAGCTTGGACTGTGTTTTTGGAAAAATTAATCTATAATATTTATAGTTTTATGCTGTTACCTGCTGTCAAATTGACACCTGATTCCTGACAACCTACTAAACAACAGAGATACTGCCTTGCTCTGCACCATTCCCATGTTTGGTTGTGGATTAGACTGTTGTGGTTCATAAATTTCATTGGATGATTTTCAGTAGATTATCGGCCCTTTCTTCTTATTTCTACTGTTAGAAGAATGTTGAGCAGGCAAGTTGTCTGACTTCCTCTAGCTTCATAAGGAGGACAGAGAAACAGCATGAGCAGCACAAGGCTGATGCCTATGAGGCAGAGGTTAGACATGCTATCACCTTCGAACATTTTCACCAATGCTGATTCAACCATCCCTCCCAAAACCACTCTTTATTTTATTGGGTTCAATAGTTCATTGTAATGGTCACACAGAATTCAGAAAATACTCTTGAATGTGTGGTGTGTTAGGGAAGTAACAGGTTACAATTCAGAATCAGAAACAACTCAGATACAGTGTTTCAATCAGGACAGCTTCCCTTCAGGCATGCGCTTGGCCTCTCAGCCTCTACCCTGCTTGGGCAAGTGTTGTAAAGCTCTTTTAGCTCTGCCGACAGGTACACCTTACTCTCCCAGCAAGTCTCCTACACAAAGACACTGAGCTTTCTTGCTCTGTGGGCCAACAAACCTGCCTCTCCATCTCATGTTGATTTCCTAGTTCTGCTGCCTCTGCTGCCACCACCCCTCTACTATCGCTCTGCTTTCTCAGTTCAGGGATCTCAGGTTTAAGCTCATGCTGCTCTCCTGGCTCTTCTGTCTTGATGGTAGTGAAATCCCCTTTTCTGCCTCTGGGATGGCTCATATTAAGCCTACTGGAGTGATAAAACTGACTGATCCCTATGTTAGTGTTCCATATACTTTACTTTCATGGTCCCAGTCCCACCCCTAAAAGGGTGCCATGTAACTTAATTCACATTATTAACAAGCTTCCTAGTCCCTTTAGTAGGCTACAAGCACCTCACATTTACAAAGTTCTACCCAGTCACCTAATAAGAGTTACAAAGACCATGGCCAGAAGGGCCAAACCAAGCAGTTTCATGCACTGCACCTTCTTAAACAAACCTCTGCTAAAACCTGTTCAGCATCATACAATACACAAGACTTCATTGAAGGAAGAGTAGTAGTTGCTCATGAAATCATTTGTCAGAAATCAACCTGGATTTCCCATATAGAAAATATATCTTTAAGTAGAGTCAAATTTAATTTATAAAATAATTACTGAAAACTCAAAGAAACATATTTATGTGTAAGAAACATCAAAGAACACTGATGGTAGAATTAAGCACCTTTAAGACTTCAGACCTTAAAACATCTTAAGCCATCAACCTTGCTTGCTTTTGAAAGTAAAGAAGACTTGAAGCACTTACTGATCCAGATCAAAGACTTCAGCCTTCAGTGTGGACTGCATCTCAAGATAAAGAAAACAAAAATCCTCACAACTGAACCAATAAGCAGCCTCATGATAAATAGAGAAAAGATTGAAGTTGTAAAAGATTTAATTTTACTTAGGTTCACAATCAATGTCCACAGACAGGCACAACAGTCAGGAAATCAAATGACACTGCATTGGGCAACTGTGCAGCAAAGACCTCTTTAAAGTGTTTAAGAGCAAAGATGTCACTTTGAAGACAAAACTGAGCCTGACCCAGCTCACTGTCTTTTCAATAGCTTCATATGCATGTGAAAGCTAGAAAAATAATAAAGAAAACTGTGGAAGAATTGATGTTTTTGAATTGTGGTGTTGCTGAAGAACATTGAGTAAATTAAGGACTGCTAGAAGAACACAAATCTATCCGAGAGGCAACAGTTAAGAAATCAGACAGCACTTTGCACTGGCAAATCTGCTGCAAAGTGCTGAAGAGCAAAGATGTCTCTTTGAAGAATAAGGTGCACCTAAAACAAATCATGGTATGTTTAATAGCCTCATATGCATATGAAAGCCAGACAATGAATAAGAAAGACAGAAGAAGAGTTGACACTTTTGGGTTGTGTTGGCAAAGAATACTGAAAGTACTGTAGATTGCCAGAAGAATGAACAAGTCCGTCCTGGAAAAAAGTGCAGCCAGAATACTCCTTGGGAGTGAGAATGGCCAGACTTCATCTCACCTACTTTGGTCACATTGTCAGAAAGAATCATTCCCTGGAGAATGATATTGTGCTTGGTAATGTGGAGGGTCAGCAAAAAAGGGGAAGACCCTCCATGAGATGGATTGACACAGTGGCTGCAATGATAGGCTCAGGTATAACAAGGATAGTGAGGCTGGCACAAGACTGGGCAGTATTTCATTCTGTTGTATATAGGCTCCCTATGAGTTGAAACCCACTCAGTGGCACCTAACAACAAAATTCCTGAAAGAAGTATGGCTGGAATTCTCTTTGAAAATGAGAATGGCCAGACTTCATCTCAAGTACTTTAGTCATATTGTCAGAAGGGATCAGTTACTGGAGAAGGCTATCATATTTGGTAAGGTAGAGGATCAGTGAAAAGGGTAACACCCTTGATGAGAATGATTGATCTAGTGGCTGCAAAGGCAGGGTCAAGAAAAATAGTTATTTGTGAGGATGCCACAGGACCAGGAAGTGTTTTGTTCTGCTGTACATAGGAACTAACTGTCAGCACCTAACAACAAGACTTTCAGATATTAGACGTATCAGGAATAGAATGTAGAATCATATGCATAAATTTTCACAGAAGAATTAGAAAATATAAAACAGTGAAAGAAGCAATTAAAAATTATTAGAAATAGGGTTCCAGTAAGATGGTGGAATTGGCAAAAAAGACTGCACAAAACATCTTCAACAAAGAAAAGGGGAAACAATTAACACAGATACAGAAGATAATCCTGGAGCCCTGAGCTTTGAAGGAAAATATATAGAAGTGAACTAAATTCCAACTAGTGGAAGAATTCCCATGAAAACACCAAAAAAGGAGACATACATAGCTGCAGTCTGGCAGTGATGCTGACAACACAGACAGCTTGGATATTCCCAAGTGGTGTTAG